>NC_086319.1:160737100-160922100 GCF_036172605.1 Pelobates fuscus
ACGGGCGTACTGCCATGACGCTGAGGAACTGAGGGTGGAAGGGGAGATAGCCGAATCCACCCTCGAACCCAGTGGCACGTTGCCCCTATTGACACCGCCATCGGCGGCACCATATATATCCATCCTCCCAACCATCCCGCATCCTCGGTGCAGAGGCTGACGGTCTGTTGGGTTCTGCCCCGACACCGCCACTCCCCTGCTCTGGACCTCCCCAGGGCTCCTCCTTTCTTCCACCGCTGACTCTTAACCCACTTTCTTCCCTCTCTGTGGTGCGCTCCCCCCCGGCCTGGGCCGCTCAATGCCTCCGCCTCAACCCTCGGGTCCCTGGGGGAGGAGGGGCTCCGCAGGGGACCTGGTACTATACTCAATCAACGCGAGGGGTCTCAACTCGCCACAGAAAAGGGCGCGGGCGCTCCGGGAGCTGAAGGCTCTCGGAGTGTCTATAGAATTCTTTCAGGAGACCCACTTCCTGGCCACTCAGACTCCCAGGTTCTCCAATAAGTTTTACCAAACGGGATACTTCGCGAACAACCCGCTAAACAAGTCTAAGGGGGTGGCCATTCTCTTTTCAGAAGACACCCCCTTCCAGAAAGAAGAGGAACAAGCAGACCCCCAGGGGAGATTCATCTTCCTGAAGGGCACAATTCACCAAGTAAAGAACACGTTCGCAAACGTATACCTACCCAGCAAGGGCCAGAAGGTCTTCCTACAGAAGACACTTGGAGCCTTGGAGGATTTGGGGGAAGGCATGATAGTGATAGGGGTAGACTTCAACGTCCCGATGGACCCAAGGCACGACACGTCTTCTGGAGGGATGACACTTCCGGATCACGTAATTTGGGGCACCAGAGCGCTACTACGAGAACACCAATTGATAGATTGCTGGCGCACGCTACACCACGAAGAGAGGGACTATACCTTCTACTCGACAGCGCACAAGTCTTACTCCCGACTTGACTACTTTTTTCTGCAACATCGAGACCTGGACAATCTCCTCACAGCGAGGATAGCACCAATGACATGGTCAGACCATGTGCCAATTTTCATATCGGTTAGATCCCCTGGCCCTACAACAAGGCAATGGATATGGCGGCTGAATGAAGCCCTCATTGAAAACCCGACAGTTTCCGCAGATATTCTCACACACTTGGAACAATTCTTCTTAACTAATGATACTCCGGGAGCCAGGCCATCGGCAATCTGGGAATCTCACAAGTGTGTGGTCCGGGGACTTCTCATCAAACATGGCTCACACCAAAAGAAACTCCGTACCCAAGAGATATCGGATTTGCTGACCCAGATAGCACGCTTGGAATCCTCACACAAGGACACGCTAGATGACACCACGTATAAGGAACTGACGACGGCCAGAGCAAAACTGCAGACGTGTCTGACGGCCAAAATCCAACTACAGTTCCGGCTAGCACGTAAATATTTTTACGAGTTTGGGAACAAATGTTCGCTCGAGCATTAAGAGCCAGGCGACAGAACTGTTATGTGCCACAGATTAACCAAGGGGGAGAAAGCCACCTGACCCCAAAAGCCATAGCAGAAGCTTTTAGGCAATATTACGCCACCTTATACAATCTTACACCCACAGCAGAGAACGCAGAGGGAGATACCACAAGTATTCAAGATAAGCCCTGGGAGTATGTCACACGCCACATCACCTCTAAACTAAGCACAGAAGCAAAAGAAGCACTGGACGAACCCATCTCTATAGAAGAGATACATCAGGCGGTGAAGCTCGCGAAGACAGGGAAAAGCCGGGGCCAGACGGGTTCACCGTACAGTACTATAAAAGATATGTTGCGGCCCTAGCGCCACACCTGATGACAGTCTTCAATTCCATCAGAGAAGGGAACACACTAGATCCTGCCATGCTGCTGGCCCACGGGGTGGTACTACCAAAGGAGGGGAAGGACCCAACAGAGTCCGCCAGTTATAGGCCGATCTCCCTGTTGAACGCCGACTTAAAGCTTTTCACAAAGATCCTAGCTCTCCGCATCCAACCACACCTGCCGGGGCTCATCCATCCGGACCAGGTGGGATTAATCAAAGGCAGGGAGGCGAGAGACAACACGTTAAAAGTCATCAACCTCATACACGCAGCTCAACAGCACTCGTCCCCTGCACTGATGATATTGATGGATGCGGAGAAGGCGTTCGACAGGGTGGATTGGTTATTTCTTATGGTAGCGCTTAAACAGGCAGGATTCGGGCCATATATACTCTCGTGGATACAGGCTCTCTACTGTAAACCAGCTGCAAGAGTCTGTGTGAATGGGATTCTATCGCGCCCATTTGACATACGCAACAGAACCCGACAGGGATGCCCCCTATCGCCCCTACTCTTCATTATCAGCCTGGAACCATTCCTCAACGCAATACGGGGGAACTCGGAGGGGAGGGGGTGGGGGGGGCCCTGGGGAGAAAGCAAACTCTCGGCGTATGCTGATGACCTACTTTTCTCAGTCACAGACCCGGGTACGTCCCTAAGGGCGCTCATGCACGCATTCGAGGAATATCATCTCCTCTCGAATCTACAGATCAACTACAAAAAATCGTAAATCCTGAACGTAGGATGTGACACGCGTACGGTGCGAAGAATTCGCAACAAATTCTTACTACACTGGTGTGGCGCAGCTTTGAGATACCTGGGGGTGTGGGTAACGGCAAAGCTGTCCGACTTATTTCACCATAACTTTGACCCACTCTTGGAGAAGATACAAAAAGACCTCCGACAATGGGCACTACCGCACATCACATGGTTAGGGAGAATAAATGTCCTCAAAATGAATGCGCTACCCAGACTTCTATATCTCCTCCAAACTCTACCAATTCACATACCGATAGAGTTCTTCGCCAGGGCACGAAAATCCTTCACCCAATATGTATGGAACGGGAAACAAGCAAGAATAAGGTACGAGATACTCACACAGACTGAGTGACATATGAAGCGTTATACAGGGAGTGCAGAATTATTAGGCAAATGAGTATTTTGACCACATCATCCTCTTTTTGCATGTTGTCTTACTCCAAGCTGTATAGGCTCGAAAGCCTACTACCAATTAAGCATATTAGGTGATGTGCATCTCTGTAATGAGAAGGGGTGTGGTCTAATGACATCAACACCCTATATCAGGTGTGCATAATTATTAGGCAACTTCCTTTCCTTTGGCAAAATGGGTCAAAAGAAGGACTTGACAGGCTCAGAAAAGTGAAAAATTGTGAGATATCTTGCAGAGGGATGCAACACTCTTAAAATTGCAAAGCTTCTGAAGCGTGATCATCGAACAATCAAGCGTTTCATTCAAAATAGTCAACAGGGTCGCAAGAAGCGTGTGGAAAAACCAAGGCGCAAAATAACTGCCCATGAACTGAGAAAAGTCAAGCGTGCAGCTGCCAAGATGCCACTTGCCACCAGTTTGGCCATATTTCAGAGCTGCAACATCACTGGAGTGCCCAAAAGCACAAGGTGTGCAATACTCAGAGACATGGCCAAGGTAAGAAAGGCTGAAAGACGACCACCACTGAACAAGACACACAAGCTGAAACGTCAAGACTGGGCCAAGAAATATCTCAAGACTGATTTTTCTAAGGTTTTATGGACTGATGAAATGAGAGTGAGTCTTGATGGGCCAGATGGATGGGCCCGTGGCTGGATTGGTAAAGGGCAGAGAGCTCCAGTCCGACTCAGACGCCAGCAAGGATGAGGTGGAGTACTGGTTTGGGCTGGTATCATCAAAGATGAGCTTGTGGGGCCTTTTCGGGTTGAGGATGGAGTCAAGCTCAACTCCCAGTCCTACTGTCAGTTTCTGGAAGACACCTTCTTCAAGCAGTGGTACAGGAAGAAGTCTGCATCCTTCAAGAAAAACATGATTTTCATGCAGGACAATGCTCCATCACACGCGTCCCAGTACTCCACAGCGTGGCTGGCAAGAAAGGGTATAAAAGAAGAAAATCTAATGACATGGCCTCCTTGTTCACCTGATCTGAACCCCATTGAGAACCTGTGGTCAATCATCAAATGTGAGATTTACAAGGAGGGAAAACAGTACACCTCTCTGAACAGTGTCTGGGAGGCTGTGGTTGCTTCTGCACGCAATGTTGATGGTGAACAGATCAAAACACTGACAGTATCCATGGATGGCAGGCTTTTGAGTGTCCTTGCAAAGAAAGGTGGCTATATTGGTCACTGATTTGTTTTTGTTTTGTTTTTGAATGTCAGAAATGTATATTTGTGAATGTTGAGATGTTAAATTGGTTTCACTGGTAAAAATAAATAATTGAAATGGGTATATATTTGTTTTTTGTTAAGTTGCCTAATAATTATGCACAGTAATAGTCACCTGCACACACAGATATCCCCCTAAAATAGCTAAAACTAAAAACAAACTAAAAACTACTTCCAAAAATATTCAGCTTTGATATTAATGAGTTTTTTGGGTTCATTGAGAACATGGTTGTTGTTCAATAATAAAATTAATCCTCAAAAATACAACTTGCCTAATAATTCTGCACTCCCTGTACTGCCGTAGCCACCTAAGGATTGTAAACTATGCAGTAAAATCTCAAAGTGTGTGTCAAAAAGGCAGAGAAAATGCTTACTATTACTAGACTTGGCACTCACTAGCGAAAAAATGATCCCACCCTAAGGTTCAAAATGGTCCTTTTGAAATACCCTGGGGTGTCTTCTTTAAAAAACGGTAGGCCTTTGTGGGGGAAGTTTGAATTCTCAACCTGTCAAATGCCCCAATATGGGACATGGACCCAGCGTAAAAATTCAAAGTTTGAAACAAACCTGAAATGGCCGAGTCTCAAATTTGCCCCTTCAACATCCACATATACCTGGGAAAGGTACACACGGGAGTATTGCTGTACTCAGACGACATAGCTGAGTGACATATGAAGCGTTATACTGCCGTAGCACACCTAAGGATTGTAAATTATGCAGTAAAATCTCAAAGTGTGTGTCAAAAAGGCAGAGAAAATGCTTACTACTACTAGACTTGGTACTCACTAGCGAAAAAATCATCCCACCCTAAGGTTCAAAATGGGCCTTTTGAAATACCCTGGGGTGTCTTCTTTAAAAAAAATGGTAGGCCTTTGTGGGGGAAGTTTGAATAAGCAACCTGCTATTAGACCCCAAAATGAGTCATAAACCTATGAAATTCATCTCTCAAAATTCTACTGTAAAAACTGAAATGGTCAGGTCTCCTATATGGCAGTGTAGCTTCAGGAAATACGGCCAAAGGCATACATGGGGGGTATCGTTTTACTCACAGGAGATAGCTCAGCATAATTTGGGTTGTTTGATCATATTGGAACATAATAAATATACAAAATGCCGGGGCGTGGCTTGGACGTCGACCAGGATGGACGCATAAACAGTGAGCTCCGCTCCACCGGTCCGCCTAAAGCCCTTTTTATAAGCATATTTTCGCTCATATGGGTCGCAATCGCCGGGGTGATCCTCCCGGGACCCCCAGAGGCACGCAGAACAGTCAATCGCTAGGTCCGATGGACGGGTTCCTAGTAACAACGACGGACGCACGAGGTGAGGCCGGAGGCTCCAAGATGGCGACCGCTCCCCAACCACAGGGAGATCCCCCAGCTTCTACCTTGGAGAGCATCGGTGAGGAGATCCGCACGATTGCGGCATCTATGGCATCCATGGCCACGAAGGCCGACCTTCTGGTGCATACCACCACAATCCAGGATGCTCTCCGAGCCGAGATAGCGGGACTCCGGACGGAGGTTTCCGCACAAGGGAACCGTATACAAGAACTGGAACGCTCCCGAGAGGCACATGTAACCAGACAAGCGGCAACTGACACAGCCCTATCCCGACAAGGCGAACTGCTATTACAAATGCGCAGAGCAGTGGAAGACCTTGACAATCGCGGCCGCAGATGTAATATCCGCGTCCGCGGCATGCCTGAGGCAGAGGGCGAGGAGCACATTGAAGACACCCTAACTGCACTTTTCCGCATGATCCTGCCTGGAGACGCCCCGCTTGAAATCCGGTATGACAGAGCACACAGAGCCCTGAGGCCTCGCTCAGTCGAGGAGGGCCCGAGGGACATTATTTGCTGCATCCATTCGTTTGCCACGAAGGATGCCATAATGAAGGCGGCCAGAGCGCAACATACATGGGACTTTCACGGCACACCTATTTCTCTGTTTAATGATCTATCCCCAACCACTCTAGAAGCAAGGCGCGCACTGCGGCCCATCACTACATTGCTCAGGTCCCGCAACATCCCATACAAATGGGGCTTTCCATTCGCATTGTTGGCGAGACACAGAAATGGCTGGGTGCCACTCCGCGGACCGGAAGAAGCTCCCGGATTCCTGGAAACACTGGATCTCCCTCCTGTTCAGATCCCGGACTGGATCCTGGGCCCACTGGGGGCCGACCGGGGACCGCAGTGCGCACTCCGCCGCCGCAGAGGTCGTTCACCTCGAGAGCATGCACACCGTGACCACGAGGCCTGAGGGACAACAACATGAGGACCGTGTCCCCTCCTGGACTGCTCTGTCACACAGGTACCACCTCCCCGACATATGACACGGCGGGACTGGGCACTGGCGCGCTGCTCCTCGCTTGCCCCTCACCCTTTCCCCCCCCCCCCCATTTTTTCTTTTCCCCCCCCCTTTTTTTTTTTGGGTTCACATATTCCTACAAGGCCGCACTTGAGGTTGTTAACGGGTGGGGTCCGAGACTGCCTATCTTTTGGGAGGGCTGAGGGACAATTCTGCTCCCTCTGAGGGACAATTCTGCAATATCCTTCATATGATTTCAGGACTCCCCCCCCCCCCCCTCTCCTCCTCGGACAGAGGTTATCCCCGTGTCTATTGTTTTCCTGGACTACATACTATATCTCTGTGTTGTATTAAGTTGTATCTTTATATCCGTGTATATCAATATATTTGTGTTACTCCCAAAGTTGAATCAAACCTTACTGTGAAATAGTATCGTTCTAAATTAAATTAAACTATGATACAACAATTATTTACTTACACACACATTTTTGTCAAATTATTGTCAAATTATTTACCATCGCCTTAGTGTTAAAAACCCATAGTGCTGGCTATTATTTACCGTAGCCCTTTCAATAGGAGCCCTTTCCATAAACTCCTCACAAAGTGAAAACATCTTTGCTACTTAACACTTGTAAGGTCAAAATTGGTTGCTCACCTACCATATATAGGGGTTATTTCTGATATATTACCATTATCACACCCAGAAACCACCAACACATCCTTTACACCATAAATGCAAAAAAAAAAAAAATTCTTTCCCTTTCTTTCCTTATAGTATCAGAATCTGGCCCTGGCCCCTGACTCATATATTTACAAAGTCAATTTGTTCCCTTTCAGCCAGTCCAGCAATTTAGTATTTGACTCAAATACCTCTCTTTTCCCTTCAAAAGACAGGCTTATTTTGGGCGGGTAAAGCCACCTGTATTTTATATCATGGCGTCTAAGAACTTGGATTGCTGGATTGAACATTTTCCTTTTTGTTCTCGTCTCGAAGGATAAGTCCTGGAATACTTTTACATTTTGAAAACAGCCCGAGGTTAGCTGATTCTCTCTTATGGCTTTCCAAACTTTTTCTTTATAGTCGTCTGTGTTGAAACATGCAATGATATCTCGCGGAGCGTCGTTCTGAATGGATTGAGGTTTGAAAAGTCTATGGCACCTTTCTATTAAGTGATTATGTGAATTACACTCCACCCCCAGCGCAGAAAAATATTCCATCAGGGTTTGTCTTACATCTTCTGGTCTTCCCTTTTCTGCTATATTTCTAAAACGCAGATTTTTTCGTCTAGACCGGTCTTCGATACCGTTCAATTTAGACTCCAGGTCTGAAATCTTATGATTGGCCATTTGGCAGTCTTCTGCTAGATTTTTTACAGTGAATTCCAGCTCTTTAATTTGATCCTCGAATTTGTCTATTTTTGCAGCAAGTACATTTATTTCTTGTTTAATTTCTGATTTTATTTCTGTGGCTGTTGTAGCAAGCTCCATTTTAATCTGTTGCAGATTGTCCTTTAAGGTAGAACAAAAAAAAGTAATTGTTAAAGGCTCTTTATTGGCCTCTGAGTCAAAGCATTCTAAGCTGGCATCAGTGTCGTTCATCTTCTGTTTAGAGTTTTTATGTTGGGGAGAGAAATAAGTTGATAAAGATTTGTCCTGAGTTGTATCTTTTTTCTCCTTCCTCAAGGAGGATTTTGAATCGTGTGTCTTTTTAGCAGCCATAATCAAGAGTCACATAGAGTAGAGAATGAAAGACAGTTGCTCAGATATTGGGTGAGCTGAATTTAACAGATATATTGCCACTTGATATATTTAAGCGTCCTAAGGATGCAACAGATCAATAAAGAAAATATCTACATCGACTATAGTGCTCCCAAGGTGCAATTATAATGCTCTGTACTTGTATATATCAGGATTTAAACATATTGTGCGTTCAAGACAGATTATACCCCCCAAACTTGGGGAGACATTTAGCAGTAAGTTATAGCCTCTTTTTTTTCTTTATCCTTCTAATTGTTCAGACTGTAGCATACTGTGACAGATGAAGACATTATTAAAGGCTTCAGGCTATTTTACCATGCAGAGGCAGGATAAGCTGCAAATATGAGTCTTCACACACCACACAGCAGATTGAGACAGCACAGCGGGTGATATGTATTACCACACTGAAGCGTCGCTGGAAATCCGACTGTCACGTATCAATTTTCAGCGTGGCTGTTCATTAGGAGCTGAGACTCGGAAGTCCGGGAATCCAGCGTGGGTAAAAAGCTGGCTGCCCCTCTACTCACTCAGGGCTGCAGAAGGTCGAACTGCCGCCAATGTAATTACAAATTGCTGCAGTTCTAGGTGCCCCCTTTCAGTTTTCCAGTTTGATGGCATGCGATACGGGAGAAGAAAAAACCTAGTGGTTCTCGAGGTCGTCTCCCGCCGGGCGCTCCATTACATGGCGGGCCGCCCCTCCTCCTCCGTCATCACGCCGTCAGCGCGTCAGCACGCCTCAGCACGTCCGAACGTCATGACGATCTCCTCCCTCTGAGGGACAATTCTGCAATATCCTTCATATGATTTCAGGACTCCCCCCCCCCCCCCTCTCCTCCTCGGACAGAGGTTATCCCCGTGTCTATTGTTTTCCTGGACTACACACGGCTTGGGGCGCTCCTCTCTCTCTCCCCCCCCCCCCGGAGGGACATAAGATGGGACTTGCGCATAGGACCTTGGGGAGGGGGGAGAGGGGGCGGCATTGAGCACGTTGCTCAGTTTTGCACTGGAATGGCCTACTGGGGCCCACCGCACTTGGGGGCGAGGACATGGGACTTCTCCACCAGACATCACTGACACTAGTCACGTGCGGCACTGAATCGCCTGACTGAAGGGGTCCACCTCCTACGGACATGTAATGTAGAATGTTCACCCTGCTTTTCCGAATTCACTCTTGTTGCTGTATGCACTGTGTGGGGAATGTATTTTTCATGTGTGGTAACACACGGCACGATAACTGGGGAGGGCATGGACGGGAGGTTTATTGCTGTACACCAATATGTAAAGTGATCAGGACTGAGAGTTGTATGTCACAAACATTTAGTATTGTAATGGGAGGCGGGAGGGGAACGGGGGGACACGGGGAAAAGGGGGACTAAAGGTCGGGTTACTGACCTCACCGTTAAAGACTCACGGCTCACGGATATGAGGCCCCTCCCCTGCAACCATGGTCTACCTAGCGGCATCAGCTACATGAGGGGGGATTGGGGAGGGGGGTTAGGCAAATGCCCACTCACCTAACTTAGCTATCCAGATCACCCTCAGACTTCACATGATAGCAGAAACCGGGGGTGCTGGGTGGGGGGGGGATTGGGGTGGGGGGGGTTTGTGTGCCGATTTTGGGAACCAGAGGGGGGGGTCGGGGGGCGGAGTAGCCCGGAGGGACATGTTGGATGTTATCTCGTTGCCGGTTGGGTACAATTGTGCACAACGATATGTTTGTTTATGCTATAACCTGTTTGATGCAGTCCAGTTGACTCTTTATTAGCATGACCCATTCATTATAACTTTGTTGCACTTGGGCTCGGACTCGGATGGAGCTGGACGAATCGGACTACATCTCACTAACACATATTATACCATCCCTGGCGTAGACGCCAAACACTGCTCTACACACCCACTTGCGCAACACCCCCGGCGGAGCCACGGGCGTACTCACTCGCTGATCCGGTGATCGCGTGAGACGTCTGGCCACTCCCAGCGGGGCGCAAGTGTCCTTCCTTTCGGAAGGTAAATTCGGGGCACCTCCACCTTTTGGCCCTGCAGGGAATATACCTGAAGGGGGGTTGTGACCGCCCACCCTTATTTTAACTGTTATTCACCCTTCCCATTCACCACTCTCACACGATACACTAATACACACACACACTCACATACAACACATACAGGGGCTTGGTTCGGATACCGGCTGACGACTGCCTGACCAGTCCATAAATAGACAGAGACCGACGAGACGTTTGAACCCTTACCCACACGAAACCGTACAGGTGACCTCCGAATAGACACTAGTCACACTGAGACTCGCAACCTATCTGGGCCGCGCCGCCGCCCCGGGGCTAGGTATCGCTCAGCGGCACCCCTAGGGATCGAGCCTGACCCCAGGGAGGGGATAACATGGCGTATCGCCGCGCCCCCATGTCTGTCTTGACACTCAATTGCAGGGGATTGAACATCCCGGAAAGACGTACCCACCTCCTGAGGATACTGCGACGGCAGGGCGCATCAATAGCGCTATTACAAGAAACTCATTTTAAAGAAGGAGCTGCTCCTAAGCTTCGCAATGCCCAATACCCTCTAAGCTATTGTAATAACCACCCGTTAGCTCGCCGAGCGGGAGTTGCTATCCTGATAGCGGCTAACTTAGGGTTCCGAGAACTGGACAGGATGACAGATGACCAGGGAAGATTCATCTTCCTGAAGGGAGTGATAGCCGATAGAGTGTACATTCTTGCGTCTATATACGTACCTAACTCCAGGCAAGCGATGTTCCTTAGAAACACGCTACGTAAACTACAGGGATTCTCTGAGGGGGCGCTGATAGTAGGGGGAGACCTCAATATCCCCCTGGAACCACTCATGGACTCCTCAACCGGTCACTGCTGCATTCCGCAATCGCAACTTAGATCCATACACAAATCTTTGGGGGAGCTCACACTAGTCGACTGCTGGAGGACCATGCATCCTGACGATAAGGACTACACCCACTACTCTGCCATACACGACCGCTACTCCAGGATCGACTATATACTAATCAAACAGGACGGACTATCCCGACTACGAAAGGCTTCTATAGACCCTGCGACATGGTCAGACCACGGATCGGTCCAGATAGTTAGAATCCCCGCTCTTTAAACCGGCAACTCGGACTTGGCGCCTTAATGAAACATTACTACAAGATCCCTCGGTGAGAGATGAGATCTCCCAGGCACTAGAACACTACTTTGAGGAGAATGGATCGGGAGACATGTCACCAGTGACGGTGTGGGAGGCCCACAAAAGTGTCATCCGCGGCTCTCTCATCGGAATTGCTACTCGTAAACGGAAAGAGGCCACACGAACTATGACCGAACTTTACAACACCATTACACGCCTGGAACTACAACATAAGCGATCTCAGATGGTAGCCATATATAGAGAGCTAATGGAAGCCAGGCGGAACTTAAGAGCCCTACTCACACAACGGTACCTCCGCTCGGTACAAACGTCGAAATCCTTTTTCTATACCCACGCGAATAAGGGAGGGAAGTTCCTCGCTCGCCTCCTGAGGGGCGACGTGGTACGCACCCAGGAGAGGAAACTCCGCTTAACATCCGGCAGGGTCTCTCAACATCCTGAGGACATAGCCGGGGAATTCCGGGCGTACTATAACTCTCTATACAACTTACGCTCCGAGGAAAACCCGGCCCAACGAAGGGAAATGTCGACAAATATCCAAATGTACCTACAGGAGCATGTAGGGAGACGTGTTACCCAAGAGGCGGCTTCTACACTAGATGACCCAATCACCCCGGAAGAACTGGCGGCTGCCTTGAAAAACACAAAAACCGGGAAGGCACCGGGCCCGGATGGGCTTTCTACGGGCTATTACAAAAAGTTCGCTACTATATTACTGCCTTGGCTGACGCAATCGGTGAACAGGGTGGCAGAAGGGGGAACCTTTGGTGCAGAATCCTTATCGGCCACAATAACGGTCCTACTCAAACCCGGGAAGGACCCGGAACAGTGTGGTAGTTACCGTCCGATATCCCTGTTAAACGTGGACATGAAGCTCTTCACAAAAACGCTGGCATCCAGACTACAACGTCTCCTGCCGAGCCTTGTCCACGCAGATCAGACGGGATTTATCCCGGGCCGGGAAGCCCGGGACAGCACGCTACGCCTGTTCTCTGTGCAACACCATGCCCGGAAATATCGAAAGCGCCTTCTACTGCTGTCCACGGATGCAGAGAAGGCCTTCGATAGGGTCAACTGGACCTACATGGCACAAGCCCTCCGGCACATGGGATTGGGACGAAGGATCTTGGCGTGGATCTCCGCCCTGTACAGCACTCCAAGAGCAGCGATACGTGTGAATGGAGCCCTGACCACGAGCTTTAATATCACAAACGGGACGAGGCAGGGTTGCCCCCTCTCGCCACTCCTCTTCGCCCTCACCTTGGAGCCTTTTCTACAGGCGATTCGGGATAACCCTGACATCCACGGCTATTCATGGCAACAGTCAGAACACAAAGTGGCCGCGTATGCGGATGACCTCTTATTCTTCGTCTCCCAGCCGCGACTCACATTCCCGTGCCTACTGTCGGAATTCGACAAATTTGGCCAGATATCTGGGTTCAAGCTTAACCTAGCGAAATGTGAGACTCTGAATATCACTATGCCCGTAGCGGAATACGAAGATCTTCGGTCGCTCTTCCCGTTTCGCTGGTGCACGGGAGCAATGAAATACCTCGGAATCTGGATCCCCACAGATCCAAGGGAAATTTACCAACGTAACTTCGAACCTCTCCTACAAAAAATCGCACTAGACTTGGCAAAGTGGGCATACCCACACATTACATGGCATGGCCGAGTCGCAGTGCTGAAGATGAACGTTCTTCCACGGATCCTATATCTTTTTCAGACGATCCCAACCGCACTACCGGCAACGTTCTTCTCGACGCTAAAGACAACGGTCATTAAATACGTGTGGCGAGGGGAGAAGTCTAGGATAAGCCACGACCTCCTCTGCAGACCTAGACACAGAGGAGGCCTTGCGCTTCCGGACTTCAAGAAATATCACCAGGCCGCAGTACTACAAAGAATCCTAGACTGGCATGGCGCGGACTCGCCTAAGCAGTGGGTAACCCTGGATCAGGAGGGGAACGCTGCAAAACTGACAGCTGCAGTATGGCGGAGAAGAGCGACTAGGAATGGTAGACGACAAGATGAAGACCCAGTGTCCCAAAATCTGCTCACCTGGGAAACTCTCAGGGAGGACCCGCGGATATCTCTGACCCCATGCCCCCTACTGCCGATAGCACATAACCCCGACATAGGGGGGGGCTTACCAACCGACACCTGGTCTTTTGTCGGAGACATGGAATATATCCCGATACACAAGGTCACACGTGCCGGCAACCTAGACACACTAGATGCGCTGCTGGGCGAACGACCGCGGTCTCCGATGATAGTCTTCCGATACATGCAGCTCAAACACTTCTATGATTCTCTCCCCCACAAGGATAGATTACGGAGAGACCTTACCTGGTTCGAGGATCTCTGCTCTCGCGGTGGGACTCTGGGAAAAGCCATCTCGAGCCTGTACCAACATTTGCTGACAGATCCTACTGTGGAGAATAACACGTTCCAGCGACGTTGGGAGGAGGCGATGGCTAAGACATTCTCACCAACACAATGGGACAAAGCCCTCATATGGCAGCACAAAAGTTCCTCCAGCTCGTATTACCAAGAAGTGAACTATAAGCTGCTAGCTATGTGGTACAGGACTCCGGCTATGCTCCGGAGGATCTTTCCCGATGCCTCGCCCACGTGCTGGAGATGCGCGAGGGAGAGGGGCACGCTCTTCCACATTTGGTGGGAATGCGCACTCATTGCTCCGTTCTGGAACCAGATCGAATCCGACATCCGGATGATCCTCGGTGACGACGTGGAGTGGTCGGCAGAACTGGCCTTACTCCATATATCCGCGCAACCACTGCCCGTTTACAAGAAGTCTATCCTGCGACACCTGCTGAACGCTGCCAAATCGCTCATACCAATGTACTGGAAGAAAACGGACATCCCCGATCGAGAACAATGGATCCACAGAGTGGAGGACATTAGGGCAGCCGAGGCAGTCCAGGCAACTCTGATGGATAGGATGACAAAACACACAGACATGTGGGCGCCGTGGTTTGTCTTCCGCGCGGGGTAACGAGGAAGGGGCTGCCCTGGGGTCCGGGTGCCGGTTGGGCGGTGCGGCCCCTGAGATAGACACTACATACACCAGGACACCAGACTCCGTGACGAAACTAACGGACATAACTATCTATCCCCCACGCTACTCACAGGAATCTGACTAAGAAGGGACTTACACCACAAGACACATAGACAAAGCAGAAGGACACCTCACCAACCAGGAGACCTCGTAAAACATCCTCATGACGAGCTGCCCGTCATTGACTTAAAGGTCCATAGCCCGGACGACTCCAGGACGGGGAACAGACGCAACAGTACCCCACAGACGAGTAACACAACTCCAGAACCACTGGGGACAGCTTTAAGACGCTTCAGCCCACGCCACAATCTCCCTGGACTCGGTCCCGGGATCCGAACCGAACTTATACACCACCACTATACTGATGCTAATCCATAGAGCCACATTGAGACACAACACACTGAGATTCCCGTGCACACTTGTCCACACACGTAGACACTTATGTAGAACAGCGACACAACGCATACGGGGACAGCCCGCTCCTGGAGATGCCCATGGGGGTCTAGCGGCGGAAACCATGGGTAGGCCCTAGGCATTCACTTAATAGTGCACGACACGATAGTTCTTCCTCTGGGAATCATCGACTATACCGACACGCCACACTGACCGCAAATGGCCCACCACGAAAAACCCCGTAATCTTAACTCACAACTTTTGCTATGGCAGGCATCAAACACAGGATGGGTCCACGCGCCCACGCTCCATTACGAGTCCGTGATCTCAAGACTTACTCTCCCTAAAATCTGGTGTTCAATATCGCATAATTACGTCACTACTCATAGGCAACTTTACCACACTGGAAAGTAATACGATATAGCTCATCCTGACACACCTATCCAGTCTTTGACTCGACAACAACACCCGCTCACTGCAGAGCATACAAACTGAGACACATCACATGCTACACTCCGCTCATATAAACCTAACACTGCCCACATGACTCGGCCCACACACCGTTCAAACACCATGGCACCTCCACACAGATGGGAGAATGATAATACACCATGGATACATATGAGATCATACTTGGTAAACTGTAAAGATAACATTGTTGTGGAACAAGATATTATTGTTGGTATTGGATGATAAGACAGCTCTACTCTTTCATGTCACCGCACCATGCTCAAATCCTACTGTTGCGGGCCTGCGTGCCCACCGAAGTTTGTACCGTGACTATTGAATAACCGTCATGCATTGGCACTCGATTCTACACATATGCTATTCCAATAATAAGCGACTCCAGTATGATGGAGACCAAAGGGACACAGCACACACCGACACTACCACACAAGCGACACTCACACGACAATCACCGCTCACTCTGGGGCATAAGACCCTACACATACCACACACACCACACTAACTACATTAGCACAACACTAGACGACAAGCCTTGGCTGACACATCACTCATGCACCACAACACCACCTTTTCATGTGGGATACGATAACGCACCTGTATTATATGAAAGACTATACGCTGATAAAGTATACCTGTATTATTACTATCAAACGTAACACTGTATACCTATTGATTGTCATGCCTACTTCAATATTAACATTCTTTGTACTAACTTTGTCACCGAATAATTGAGGGCCTGCGTGCCCAATTGCTCTGTTCTTTTTGCTGCTCAATAAAACTTGATTAACAAAAAAAAAAATATACAAAATGCCCAGCACAAATGTAGCGCATAAGTTAAAAATGCAAAAAATATTTTTTTACCACAAACTTTGCCATATAATGGTGAAAGAATGGCAACATGTTAAGGCACAATATATGTCATCTGAGATACCCTGGAGTGTCTACTTTCACGAATGGAAGGCCTTTGGGTGGTCATTTGAACAACCTAACTACTATAATGCCCCAAAATAAGACATAGGTCCATTAAATCCATCTTTGCATTTTCCACCTGTAGAAACTGAAATAGTTTGGCCTCTTATATGTCATTGTAGCTTCCCAAAATAGTGGCAAATGAGGGTATTGTTGTACTCTGCAGATGTAGCTCAACACAACATGTGATTTTAACCAGGAATAGCAGCAGCTTGTTATATGCGTGTATTTCACTACAATATGTAGCAGAGATTGGTGGGAAAATGGCTATGTAAAAAGTTTCAAAATACCCTTAAATAAATAGCCTGTGATGTCTTCTTTATATAAATATATACCGTATATACTCGAGTATAAGCCGACCCGAATATAAGCCGAGGCCCCTAATTTTACCCCCAAAAAATGGGAAAACGTATTGACTCGAGTATAAGACTAGGGTGGGAAATGCAGTAGCTACTGGTAAATTTCTAAATAAAATTAGATCCTAAAAAATGTATATTAATTGAATATTTATTTACAGTGTGTGTATATAATGAATGCAGTGTGTGTGTATGAATGCAGTGTGTGTATGAGTGCAGTGTGTGTGTATAAATGCAGAGTGTGTGTATGAATGCAGTGTGTGTGTATGAGTGCAGCGTGTGTATGTATGAATGCAGTGTGTGTGTATATGAGTGCTGTGTGTATATGAATGCAGTGTGTGTGTATATGAGTGCAGTGTGTGTATGAGTGCAGTGTGTGTATGAGTGCAGTGTGTGTGTGTGTAGCTGAGCCTTGGTGGGGGGGGGCAATTTTATTATTTTTTTTTATTTTTTTTATATTTTTTTATTGTTTTTTATTATTATTATTTTTTAATTTAATTTTTTTTTTTTTAATTATATTTAATTTTTTTTCGTCCCCCCCTCCCTGCTTGATACATGGCAGGGAGGGGGGCTCTCCTTCCCTGGTGGTCCAGTGGCATTGGTAGTTCAGTGGGGGGAAGAGGGGGGCTGGCAGAGTTTACTTACCTCTCCTGCAGCTCCTGTCAGCTCTCTTCTCCTCTGCGGCGGTCCGTGCAGCTCCTCTGTCAGCTCACACTGTAAGTCTCGCGAGAGCTGCACTATGACCCCGCGGCTCTCTCGAGACTTACACTGGGAGCTGACCGAGGTGCTGAACGGACCGGCGCGGAGGAGAAGGGAGCTGACAGGAGCTGCAGGAGAGGTAAGTAAGATCTCTGCAGCCGCAGTCTGTATTATGGCAATGTAAATTGCCATAATACAGACAGTGACTCGAGTATAAGCCGAGTTGGGGTTTTTCAGCACAAAAAATGGCTTATACTCGAGTATATATGGTACAATTGTGTAGCAATTTTGTTTTCTGTGACGGCTGTTAAACTTACAAGTCAAACATACCAACTTCTAAAAAAAATTCACATTTATATTTTATATTACTCCTTGTATTTTGTGACCTGTAACTTTTAAAATAAGCTGAAATCCTTTACATATTATGCACTTTGAAAAATAAGACACCTAAATGAATTTATTTTTAATTACTTTTCCTAAGCTGGACATATTATTCACACACTATTATTGCCAAAACTGTGAAAAAAAATATATATATTTTTTCATTTTTTTAAAATAATAAATTAGATTCTTTATTTTTCACTTTTCATTTTCAAATGTCGTATGAACGTTTTTACAGAAAAAATAAGTTGGTTATTTAGGTGATAACAGTAAGGTACGACATTGTATTGTTTGCATATAGATCTGGCATTTTGTTTTTGGTAACATACTTTATACCTTCATTTGAGGACCTTCGTTTATGAGGGGTCGTTCATTCGACCTCGCTGATTGTGTTGTCTATGAACATATTTTGTCGAGGAGGTCGTGGTTGGGACGTGATGTCTCTAGTTGGGTAGTGGTCCAGGTTGGCGTTTTTTTGGCTAAGAGAGGTGGTATAGTTTGTGAGTTTGTTGTGCCAGGGGTTTTGGTGGTGGTCGTTTTTTGGGGGTATTGGCTGTTGTAGAGGTTGCTGCCATAGGTTGTCCGTTGGTTACGGCTATGTCAGCAGAGCCTGGCATTTGGGTTTGGTGCTGTAGTCAAGGGGGCTGTTGGATAGGTGGGGTAGGTGTCTGGGGAGGTAGGGAGAGAGGTTACCTAGTGGGAGGGTTAGGTGGTGCTGCCCCCCTGGCTGTTCCCCCCGGGCCCCAGGTAGGTTGGGTTGGGTTGGGTTAGGGAGTGGCTGGGTCGCGTCGCTTGTTGTAGGTTGGTGGTGGTGGTGTGGGTTTGTGAGGTTGTTGTAGGTCACCACGGGAGAGCGCTATATCCTTCTAGCCATGGGTCCCAGACTTTGTGAAATGATTTTGGGGTGTCGTGTGTTTGCGCTGTTAGCTTGTCCATATCTACGCTGTCCGTGATTTTTGTGTGTATTTGAGGGTGAGTGGGTATACGTTGTGTGGACCAAGCTTCCGCAATTGCTCTGCGTGTGGCTAGGGCCACTCTTGCAATGAGTTTATTTTCGCTACGGGTGAAGGTGTCTATGGGTTTAGAGAGTAGTAGGGCCCACGGGTCTAGAGGTACAGGTTTGTCAAGTATTCTAGTTAGGAGTGTTGTGATTGTTTCCCAAAGGGGGGTGAGTTTTGGGCATGTCCACCAACAGTGGAGGAATGTGCCAGTTTCGCCACACAGTTTCCAGCAGAGGTTAGTGGGGCTTTGTTTCATTGCCTTTAAGCGGCAGGGGGTGAGGTACCATCTGAAGAGCATTTTGTAAGCCTGCTCTTGATGGGTGACGCAGACTGAGATGGATTTAATAGATGCCCAGATGTCAGCCCAGCCAGTGGGGTCTTCGAGGGGTCTTAAGTCGTTTTCCCATGCTGTGATGTATGGGAGGGCTACCTGAGTGTGATGTGTGGTTAGCGTCGTGTATAAGGTTGATATTTGGCTCTTTCTGGATGGTGAGTGGAGGGTGTCTCTTTCGAACCCGGTCAGGGTCGAGGTGGCTGCCATGCGAACTGTGTCCGTTGCTGCGAAGCTTCGTAGTTGGAGGTAGCGGAAGTAGTCATATGTAGTTAGGGTTTCGGGGTTGGGAATTTCTGTGTATTGTAGGAGCTTGCCATTGGGGTAAAGGTGTCCTAGTCTGACTATGTCCCTGTCTTCGAAGTGGGCATAGTGTCGCGGTGTAAGGCCTGGTGGGAACATTTTGTCGCGGAGGATTGGGGTGAGAGGCGAGAGGCCCGTGGATAGGTCGAATTTGTTGCTGAGGCGGTCCCAGAGGTCCAGGGAGTGGGTGATCGTCGGGGAGGTGGGGGGTGGTAGTGGTCTGTGCTGTTTCGGGAGCCACATGTATTGGGAAGGGTGGTCTCGGCCGAAGATGAGGTGTTCTAGGTCCACCCATCGTTTGTGTGTGGGGGGAAGGTGCCAGTGTTGGATTTGCGTTAGGTGGGCTGCATGTAGATAGTGTGTGAGATTGGGAAGGCCTAGCCCTCCGGATGGCTTGGGTACGTATAGTGTGGACCTACGGACTCAGGGTTTCTTCCCGTTCCAAATGAATCGGTCTATGGCAGTTTGTAATTGTTTGAGGTCTGTTTTTCTACAAGGAATGGGTAATGCTTGGAAGGCGTAGAGGAATTTGGGCAGGAGGTTCAATTTGACTGAAGCTATTCTTCCTAGCCAGGAGATATTCATCGGTTTCCAGCATTCCAGGTCTAGGAATGCTTTCCGGAGTAGTGGAGGGTAATTGGCTGCGCAAAGGGCGGTGGTATCGTTGGTGATTTGGACACCTAGATAAGTGATTGCCGATGGGCAGATGTGGAAAGGGAGTTCCCGTTTCAGGGTGTGGATAATGGGTTCTGTGAGGTTGAGCGGCATGAGGTCTGATTTAGTGGCATTGAGTTGGTATCCCGAGATCGTTGAGTAGTCTTGTAGGGTTGTTAGGAGGGCGGCTAGGGTCGGGATGGGGTTGGTTAGGGTGAGAAGGATGTCGTCTGCATATGCTGCGACGGTGAATGTTTCGGCCCTGACCCGGAGCCCTTCGATGTGTGGATTGTTACGTATGGTCTCCAGAAGGGGTTCGAGGGATATGGTGAATAAGAGGGGGGACAGGGGGCAGCCTTGACGGGTGCCGTTCAATATAGGGAAGGAGGGAGGGGTGATGTTGGGGATTAGTAGTTGTGCGGTCGGCGTGCGGTACATTGCTTGGAGAAAGTGGGTAAGTTCTTGTTGGAATCCGAATTTGCGGAGCACTGCGAAGAGGTAGGGCCAGAGAAGGCGGTCAAATGCCTTCTCGGCATCTAGGGAGAGTATTGTTGTTGGGAGGTGTTTATGATTGGCGTACCAGATTAGGTCTATGGCTCTTCTGGTGTTGTCTTGCGCTTGTCTTTGTGGGATAAAGCCTACCTGGTCCGGATTGATGTGTTCTGGTAAGAGGGGGTTAAGTCTTGTTGTCATTACCTTGGTCAGGAGTTTTAAGTCTATGTTTAGGAGTGAGATTGGGCGATAGTGGCCTGGTTCGTCGTGGGTTTTTCCGGGTTTAGGCAAAAATGTGATGTTGGCTTGTGTCATGTCGGGGGGTAGTGGGTCGCCTTTGAGCAATGCATTAAAGACTTTGCATAGTCGTGGGGTGAGTATGTCTCCAAATGATTTGTAATAGATAGCTGTTAGGCCATCAGGGCCGGGGCTTTTATTGGGTTTCAAGGTTTTTATCGCTGCTTGCAGTTCCTCTGGGGAGATGTCTGCCGAGATTAGGGTTCTGGCTGTATCGGTGAGGGAGGGGAAGGAAAGTTTTTTGAGGAAGTCATCTGTTAAGGTTTGGATTAAGTCGGTTTGGGGGTCTGGAGTATGGTTGTAGAGGGTCGTGAAGTATTGTAGGAAGGTATTCCCGATTGTGTGTGGGTCGTTACTCATTGTGCCGTCCGATGTACGGATTTTGGAGACTCGTTTTGTGTCGGTTAGATTCTTGAGGCGTTTTGCTAGCATCAAGTCTGCCTTGTTGCCCTTCTCATAGTACTTTTGTTTGGTCCATGTGAGTGCTTTGGTTGTGGCTGAGAGAGAGAGGTGTTTGAGTAGTGCCCTAGCTGTTGTGAGCTGTTCAAGGTGAGAGGGGGTTGGGCTTTGTTTGTGTAAGGTTTCCAGATGGCCTATTTCGGTAATGGTATCCATTAATTGTCTGTTGTGTTGCTTTTTGCGTGCTGTTGCTATGGCTATCAGTTTGCCTCTAATAACCGGTTTGTGGGCTGCCCATAAAGTGATTGGGGAGGACACGGATGGGTCGTTCAGGGTGAAATACTCTTTGATGTCTTCCGCTAGGGACATGGTCACGAGATTGTCTTGTAGGAGTTGTGAATTGAGTTTCCATGTCCAGGGACGTGTCATGTTGGGGATTGAGAAGGTGAGGGAGATGTCGGCATGGTCCGACCAGGTTATGTGGCCGATGGAGGTGTGTGTGGTCCTTGATGTGATATTGGGGGAGATGAGGAAATAATCGATGCGGGAGTAGGTGTTGTGGGGGTGGGAGTAGAATGTGTAGTCTAGGGTTGAGGGGTGTTGGGCTCTCCAGACGTCCAGGAGATTATGTGTGCTCAGGAAGTGGGAGAAGAGAGCGTCGTTGTGTGATGGTCGTAGTTCACCCTGGGGTTTGGTGGTGCGATCTAAGGACGGGTGGTGTGTGGCGTTACAGTCACCGCCTATGATGGTGAATGTAGCGTTGTGCGTTGTTAGGTGAGCCGAGAATGTTTGCCAGAATATTAAGTCTGGGGTCGTAGGGGCGTATAGGGAGGTAATGGAGTAGGTTGAGGGGCCAATTTTGCCTGTGAGCGCTAGGTATCGTCCTTGTTTGTCTGGGAAGGCTTGAACGTCAGTCAGTGGGCAGGATGTTTTGAGTACGATTGGTTTTGGCAAAACCCTTTGGTTTTGGCATCTGGTGAATTAGCGAGGAAGCTGCGGTCGTAGTGCTTAAGTTTGTGGGGAGTGAAGTGAGTTTCTTGAATCATGAGAATGTCTGCCTTTTGGCTGTGGGCCCATCGTAGCAGGGCGTGACGTTTTTTGGGGTTGTTAAGGCCCTTTGCGTTAATGGAAATACAGTGTAGTTTGAGTGGCATGGTCTGGGGTAAGTTGACCAGGTGCTGCGGTGTGTCCGGGGGGGTGTAGAGAGGTTCAGAGGGGAAGTACCGGGGCCCGGGTGGTCCCAGGAGGGCAGCAGGGGAACTTGGTGGGTCGGGTAGGGTATGAAGGGGGGTAAAAGTGCTGGACTTATGTCAGTTGCCAGCAAGGGTGGACTGTGGTGCCGGGGGTCTCTCTGGTCGGTGTGGCCGGAGACCGGCGGCACGAATCAGGTCGTGTGGGGGGGAAGTGGTCGTCTACCTAGGAGTGGGCGGCAAACGGTATACAATTTCGTGTGGGCATTCTTAACTTAATACAGAACCTGAGTAAATGGAACCTGGGAGATAACCGGTGAAGGTCAGGGAGCCCCTGGGCCATAATGCACCTCCCTAGAGCTCAGGCCCCAGGGAGGGGGTGTGGGTGCATACATAATTGAGCAGGGGTGACTGGGCCCCCTGGACCTTTTAGAACTATGTACAGGAGTGTTTGTGCCTCGCCGCACGCCGGGGCGACAGTAGGTCGCTCAGGGTGGCTCGTCATTGGGTCCTTTGGTGTAGGTGGTGTGGTCTAGTGTGGGGACTGTACTTCTTTAGGTCCAATCCCATTGTAGAGGGCTGTCAGGCCCTCCAAGAGTGGTTAAAAGCTGTGCAATTGTCAGGGTGCACCATTTCCATTGGGCTCAGGGCCGTCGCGGCCCGCCGCCCCCCTCATCCCTTAGGAGGGGGGAGGGGGACAGCCGCCAGGGCCCCGGGCCGTTCGTACCCCGCCGCCCCCCAGTCCCGTCCCCCGGGTGCCGGGTCCCTTGGTTTTGGTTGTCGATATTCCATCTGGGGGTCAGGCACCATGTGACTCTGGGGAGCCACTACCCCACCAATCCCGGGACTGTCGCGGCCCGCCGCCCCCCCCCGCCCCAGGAGGGGGGAGGGAGGGCCGCTAGAGCCCCGACATGCCCGCCCCACACCTCACCCAGGCGCGGGTTACCGGGCGTCCCCAGAGTGCCCGTTGGCTGTCCCATTGGCAAGGATCGAGTCGTGTGTAGCTTTCGTGGTGCAATTCCCTCCCAGGTCCGGGACCATCGTAGCCCGCCGCCCCACCCCCCACCGCGCACGGGGGGGGGAGGCAGCCAGGGCCCCAGATCGCCCCCCTCCCACCCCTCATCCCAGCCCCAAGCAAAAAACAAAGAGTGTCCCCATTGTGCTCTTACGGTAATCCCTGAGTCAATAGAGTTCTTTCAGTTCTGTTTCTTCCAGCTGGGCGTCGGGGCGTTGTCCAGGGTGCTCCGCAGCTGAGTGGGATCCTCGCCATGTGCGGTCTGGGGTACTGTGCTGTGCTACATGGCTCGTTGTGTGGCTCCGTCGGGGTCCCCCAGGGTCGTGGGTGGGGGTGGTCGAGCTTGGGTAAGTTCAGTGCTGTTGGTGCGGGCAATTGTGGTGGGCCACAGTGGTCGCCGGGGAGGACCCCGAGGGTGCTGTGCGTCTCTGAGGGGCCGAGGAGCAGGTATGACATCTGGATGCCCCGTGTCGGTCTTTGGAGTTTGAGGCTAGGTCTCCAGTCTGGTCTCTTCGCGATCTCTGGTCAGGGTTCTTTATTCAGTTTGTCCGGCGTCGAGGGCCCGGGGCTGGTCCGCCGGGAAGGGCCGATGTGGGGATGCTGTGAGTGAAGCCGGGATGCGGTTGTGGCACTGGTCTTTGGTTTAGGCGTGGGACTGCGTGGGGCGCTGTCTTCTGTCACGCTCTCGTTCTGGCTGTTGGTCCCATGTTCGGCGTTGGGCTGTAGGCTGCTGCGAGGCTGCGTTCAGGTCTTGGCTTAGTTCGGGGAGGCCTAGTTGTGTGGCGAATTCTTGGGCTTCCGATGGTCTGTACAGCGTGTATGTGCGGTTATCTTGTCTCACCATTAGCTTAAAAGGATGGCCCCAGGAATAGTGAATTCTCCGTGCTTGTAGGGCTTGAGTCAGTGGTTTCAGCTCCCTGCGTTTGCGAAGGGTAGTAGGCGCTAGATCTTGGTATAGTTGTACCGTGTGACCTTCTATTTGTAGTGGGGTCTCTCTCGTTGCACGCATGATTGCCTCCTTGATATGGAAGTAATGGCAGCGGACTATGATGTCTCGAGGTGTGTGGAGCCTGTGGAGAGCGGGCGGAGAGCCCTGTGCGCCCTGTCGAGGAGGAGATCTGATGGTGGGGCGTCAGGGAGCAAGCTGCTGAAGGCTACGAGAAGCATAGCGTTAAGAGCCTCCGGTGCTGAGGATTCCGGCAGTCCCCTTATGCGGATGTTATTTCGCTTGGTTCTGTTATTTAGGTCTTCTTGTATGTCCTCCAGGTATGCTATCTGCCCTTGTATTTCTTTGAATGAGGCCTCGTGGGTGTAGGTGGTGGCGGTAACTTCAGCCATTTTGTTTTCTAGCGCATGTGTGCGCTTAGAGAGGTCAGTCAAACCTTCTTTGAGCGGGGCTAGATGTTTAGTAAGCTCATCCGCTACCAGTGACTTCATGTCTGTCAGCAGGTCTTTCAGATCTTTTCTTGTGAGGGGTGATGGCTCCCTTTTGTGGCTAGTCATGCTGGTGTCAGAGTCTGAGTCCGAGGCCTGCAGGCTGTAAGCACATGGCGCCTCTTTGTCTGACCTGGCTTTGAAGATCGGGGCCACGGCCGCTCCGGTTTTTGATTTCCTCCCTCCGCCCATTTCAGTGCGCTCCAGTGTGGGTCAGGATTGCGGTGGTTGGTCTGAGGCTAATTCGCCGGCCTTATTGCCTCTATTGTAGGCTGATGCGTGTTATGCCGCCTCGGAGCTCTCCTAGATCGCGGCCATCTTCATCGGCAGTTAAGCTCCGCCCCCCATAAATTAGATTTTATATATGTATAAGTCACATCAAATTAAAGCCCATCTTGTCCTTTAAAAAAAAAAACATATATAATATGTGTTGATTCAATAAATGAGAGCAATGCAAATTGCAGTTAAACACAAACAGCAAAATATGCAAAAATAGCTTGAGTCCTTAAGGTTATGTCCAGCTTCTGAAGCTGCATCCTTAAGGGGTTAAGGACTGAGTTAAATGTACACGTTGTGATCAAAACAAAACCTGGAATTTGACTATATGTCTGTTCAACTGTAATTCACCTCTTTCATATTAAGTGCACCCACACTTATTATATATCATTTTATTTGGGGGTGGGTGGGGGCAGGGATTTCATTTAACATCAAATATTTATCTATGAAACATAATTTAATATGATTAAAATGTAAAAAAAAATGGGAGAAACTAAGAATTATTATTTTTTTTTTATAGTTCTACGTGACATTTTAACTGAATGTCATAATATTGTTTGTTTTACTGCAATAAAATAAACATTTTTATTCGGCGATGTCTCAGGTGTAAAATAGTACTCCCTATGTACAGGTTTTATGGTGTTTTGGGAAGTTACAGGGTCAAATGTTGCATTTTTTTAAATTTATACACCTTGAAATTCGCCAGGTTGGTTATGTTGCCTTTGAGACCAAATGGTAGCCCAGGAATGAGAATTACCCCCATGATGGCATACCATTTGCAAAAGTAGACAACCCAAGGTATTGCAAATGGGATAACTTTTTGTTTGGTTTTTACTGTATATTTTGGGGCTGATGTGTACTGTGGTCGTTGCTGCCGTCCAGGAGTGATGGGAATGAGTGCAAATTTATTTTTGTATTTGTATTCACTTTTTGTATCACACAGCTTTGTTACAATGCTGCCGCCCATCCCATGTGTTCCCTATTAAGGGTAAATAAGTATATATGTGTGTATATAAAAAATACCCCTCTCTGTCTCATTAGAGATATCTTTGCCAGAAGCTCAAGGAAGCAAGGTGAAAGGTCAGTGTACGACTCGCCTAGACGTTGGCAGGCGGGCATTCCTTCCAATGGCCATTGGAGTAACTAAATGACCTCCCTTTGTTTAAATATGCATAGGGATTCAGGAGAGAGCACAGGTAACTTTTTCTTTGTTTTTTACTGTATATATTGGGGCTGATGAGTACTGTGGTCGTTGCTGCCGCCCAGGAGTGATGGGAGTGAGCGCAGGACTTATCTTTTTTTTAAATATATATATATATCCCATTGTACAGCGCTATGGAGTCTGATGGTGCTATATAAATAATAAAATAATAATAATATATTTTTTAGTTTATATATAGATATTGTGGCGAAAGTGACCTCGCCACTGGTTTTTGGAGAGGCCTGATTGCCACCCTCCTGCCCCAAGACTATGGGCCCTGCAAAAAGACATGCTAAAAAGTGACTTCCATGGGAAAATGTGCCTCTTCCCCTCCCCCTGTCCCAGGGACACTGCCAGACCAGTTGAAACTGGCTGCTTTGTCCCTCCTCAATCTCTCATCAGCCCTTGCTATTGTCTGACCCCACCCTTCCCTGTACTATAGGGCACTTTTAACGTTGGACATATTGAGCGCTCAGATCCAAGCTATCTGGAGATATGTTGTTGTTTTGGGGTGTTTCTGGACTTTGGGTAAAACTGGATATTTTCTGCCTGTGGTAATTGAGTTAGTCCATTGTCTTTGTTAATTGTATCACAGGCAGAGGGGAGGGTTTGTGTACATTAGCTGGGAGTGCGTAACTGTACCATACTGTTTTAATTTGGCTGTTGTGACTTTGTGTCCTTTGCTCCACAAGGTCCACATTGGTGGTAACCTTGTGGGGAAAACTGTATATAAGAAATGCCTTTGTGCTCATTAAACCAGTTCTACTTCACCCTCAATTTAGAGTCCTGTCTCTTATTGGGGGAATATGCTACAAGGGATTGCTATGCTCTTCATACTCCCTTGAATAATCACTAAGCTCTTGTAAGAGCTTGTTCCTGTTCCTGTCCTGCTTCACTCTCTGGGGAAAGATAAGTTCACCCACTGGAACCTGGAGCCTTGTCGTGGGTCCAAGGTGGGTAGGAGACGGCGAGACCCCAACCAAGCTGCGGTGGTTCGTGGGGTCTGCGGTGGTTATGATCTCTGGTGCTTGGAGCCCTCAGGAAGCGCTAGGAGCATCCTTCAACGTTACAGATATATAGATACATATATGTATCTATAATGTCATTCTAAATGCATTTTGAATTTAATATATATTTATATTAATTTCAAAATACAGTTAGAACAAATTAAAACAGGTATATAATTTTTTTCCATTTTTAAAAATGTATTGATTATTTTATATATATATATATATATATATATATATACAATAAATACACAAGATCCAGCGCACTCTCCTATCTACTAAACAGCAACTTCAATGTTGACAGGTTTTATTAGTTTGTAAAAGTTTTTATTAAAAACACCTAATCTAGGCAAAAAAATGGGGATTTAGTTACATTATATGATCATACATTGCATAAGCCTGCCACAACGTCAATGTACCCCATCTTTGGCAGGTCCTACTCTCACAGTCTAATGTCTGCTCTTATGAGATTAACCACTTACTTGGGAAAAAATTCCATCTGAGGCTCTCTGCAGTACAAGGCTAAATAGGGACCTGAGATGAGGCACCTGTAACAGGGAGGGGTGCAGAACCAAGGAGTTGGCTAGACTCCCAAATATATATAGGAAACATGGGGGGATGGTTGCACTCACCTAAACATGCTTAAATGGGGTGCTGCTGGGGGCCATATTATACAATAAATACACAAGATCCAGCGCACTCTCCTATCTACTAAACAGCAACTTCAATGTTGACAGGTTTTATTAGTTTGTAAAAGTTTTTATTAAAAACACCTAATCTAGGCAAAAAAATGGGGATTTAGTTACATTATATGATCATACATTGCATAAGCCTGCCACAACGTCAATGTACCCCATCTTTGGCAGGTCCTACTCTCACAGTCTAATGTCTGCTCTTATGAGATTAACCACTTACTTGGGAAAAAATTCCATCTGAGGCTCTCTGCAGTACAAGGCTAAATAGGGACCTGAGATGAGGCACCTGTAACAGGGAGGGGTGCAGAACCAAGGAGTTGGCTAGACTCCCAAATATATATAGGAAACATGGGGGGATGGTTGCACTCACCTAAACATGCTTAAATGGGGTGCTGCTGGGGGCCATATTATACAATAAATACACAAGATCCAGCGCACTCTCCTATCTACTAAACAGCAACTTCAATGTTGACAGGTTTTATTAGTTTGTAAAAGTTTTTATTAAAAACACCTAATCTAGGCAAAAAAATGGGGATTTAGTTACATTATATGATCATACATTGCATAAGCCTGCCACAACGTCAATGTACCCCATCTTTGGCAGGTCCTACTCTCACAGTCTAATGTCTGCTCTTGTGGCAGGCTTATGCAATGTATGATCATATATATATATATATAATGTCATTCTACATTTATTTTACTATTTATATAATATATATATAAATATTAAAAAACACTTTTATTAATGGTTTATGTATCTGTAGGTGCATATAAAAGTACATATATATGATCTATGATCCAAATACATTTATTTACTTTATTAAACTTTTTATTAACTCTCTAACCTTTTTTACAGGCATTAGGGGGACTGCCTGAGCGCTCAGGCAGGCCCCCTGCAGGCACTGCATAAGCCAGCAATTCTGGCCATGTAATCACAAGGACCCCGCGATCACATGGCCGGGGGAGGCCCGATCGGGCAGAGGGTGATTGACCTGTGATTGACCTGTCTGACTGACTGCAGGGTGCATGTCTGGACAAAAAAAATCTGAGTACCCTACCTCTCCCTAAAAACACACACCCTCGATACAGAGAATTTTAAGGTAAAGAAATATTTTTCTTATAACTTAAAACCCTTGTAATACTATTAATTTGATTTAATGGTAGTCTTATTATGGGTATTATATTTTTTACAGATAGCTAGCTTGTCTGTCTCTGAAAAAGTGACTTAGAAAGTGGAAAAACAACCTTCTACTTACAAGCCTACAGCAACATGCAAACAAATATATTTAGCCTGTGCAGTGCCAGATACCCTTGCTGGGCAGTTGCAAGAAAGGTTTTGTAAGCAATGTTCCACAGAAAATGTGTCCATTTCTTAATTGCTTCCAAACTAACCTCCAACAGGCTTTTTCAGATTTCTAACCAGCCACTCTGAATACATCAGTGCATGCTACTCAGTAGTGTATCCTGGTTTTGTGCTGCCCTAGGCAGGACAAAACTCAGGCGCCCCCCCTCCCGCCCGCCCGCCCGCCCGCGCCACCCCCACCCAACCCTTCCCCCGCCCCGCCTTCTAAATACACACACACACACACACACATTCACTGTGTGTACTTTAGGCTCCATGGCATAGCTATCTGGGGTATCACTGTTTATTAAATAGGGAAAGTACCGAATGACCTGGCTTTCAGGTCTTTGCAGGGGAAAATCAAGCATTTCAACATGGGGCCATAGTCACAGGGCAGGAGGCTGGCAATCAGTCTTCTCCAATGCCCAATGCTGGTTCCGCCACAGCAACAAACTAACTTATCAGAAGATTCTTTAAAGCCATACGGTTTTAAGACCTCCTCAAAGATCAATGGTGCCTTCCTGGGATTTAAATCTGGTTCTGGGGGGCATGGTTTGATCGGCACCGAGAGCAGTCGAATGCGAGCGGAGCTCCGGCGCTTAAGCCTATTAAACACCGACAATCAGTGCTTACCTTGTGGCAATCGGACCCCGGACACTGACAGCGGCATGGGGAAGCAGCCCAAGAAGCTAAAAACCCTTGCTGGCAAAGGTAGCCAGAACATCGGGGAGCTGTTTCACTCGCGGCCCAAGCTAAAGATGGCGGCGCAACCAGACCTGCCTGACTCTTCCTCCTCTGAGGAACTACTTGACCCCCCTGATCCTATCCCAGAGACAGAAAAGCCTCTTGATGACCCAGGATGGAGCTCCACATAGTCATCACAATCGCATGAACTGCAGTCCACATAATACTACAAGTACACACAAATAAAGATATCTTCAGAAGATTGATATATGTACCTAGAAATTTGTTTATTTCAAGATTTATTTTATTTTTCTTTATTTGTTTTTCTCTTCGCTCTATTGTTTCTGTTTTGGTTTCTTACACTAAGCTGCATCTCGGAGTTACCAACCAATGCACACACGTGTGCTCCCTCCGCCCCCCAGTGGTGTCCAGGGGATATTGGACACTGTTATTAATCCAACTTACCCCAGATGTGCTATACACTGTCACTCAATATATTTGCCTCAAGTAGAACACCAGACCTCAGTGGCACTGTCCTGCTTTACACACCTACAGTTGAATAGGTGACAACCAACAGCCCTTACCAGGGTATAATGGCCTCCTCAGGCCTTTAAGCATATTTTAACATCCCCACTGAAACTGGGTCAGCGGCTACTGCTGTCATGACCACCTCTGGAACACTATGAAAGGCCTAGCGGCTCACACGAAAGCAGTTATACATTTCTCTTTGTACACTTTATACCACGTTCATGGTTACATTAGACTATCAGTGGCTCTGGCATACGTTATAAATCCCCAGCCTTCTCGTTACATACACACGGCATGGCCATTGTTGCTTAAAATGTATTATATATAAAAAGTGCTGTATCATTTTAATGCTGAACAATTGTTTTGAAATTCTGTATACTACGGCTACACATGCTGTTGGGGCATTGTAGACCAATATGTTATGATTTTATGCACAATAAAATAAAGAATTAAAAAAAAAAATCTGGTTCTGAACACATCCCTTTGAACCTATTGAAGATACAGTTGTAATCAAAATTATTCAACCTTTATTGAAAATCTGATTTATTGTCAGACTTTCAGTTGTTTGTAATGAACAAATCGAACAAAAGCCATTGAAATAGCGCAACAAAAAAAATGCTTCCAGTGGAAGGAGGAACCGCACTGAATTCCAGTCGACACTAGATGCATTGAAGCAGGACCAGCAAATCCCACAACCATAAGGCAAAAGAAGAAAGAATCTCCAGGTACTCAAAGTGTTCAAGCCACAGGCAGGTTTATTGGATCAAAAGTGGCAGGGCAGCAATGTTTCAAGCTTGATAAAGACCTGTCAGGGTACCTGAGGCCTCTACCTCTAAGGGAGGTAGAGACTTGGTGGTTTGTCCGTCCAGGCGAGCTGTTTCCTTCGTTCCTCGCGGTTCATCCAGTCACTTAAACACCGGCCGCGAGGAATCCACGTCCTTTTCTAGCGGGACGCTCAATACGTGACGTCATGACGCTATCACGAGCGACCTGTCACTCAAGTGTCCGATATCCAATCGGTACTTGTCAGAGGCGTGATTACCATCCAGAGCCAGGGTATTTAAGCTTACTTCTCACTTCAGCTCATTGCCCTGTCGTGGTTCTAGCTTGTCTAGTCACTCAGTGCTCTGGTATTCTAGTTTGCTCTATTGGTTTTGACTCGGCTCGTTGTACTACCCTGCTTATCTCTGTTATCCCTTGACCCGGCTTGTCTCTCGCTTATCTGTCTTCTCGTGCCCTCGACCTCGGCTTGTCTCTGACTATTCTCTATTACTCTCGGTACGTTAGTCCGGCCATTCTAAGGCCCGGTATACGTACCTTTCCACTCTTTGTACTCTGCGTGTTGGATCCCTGTCCCGATCCTGACATTACGACAGGGCCAATGGATCCTGCAGGTACAAACAGTCAGCTTGGTTCTTCTGATCCCAGGTTTGACGCCATGGAGCATAGGATGGATCAGATGGCTCTAGCACTACAGGCACTTTTGTCTCGTGCTAGTAACCCACCTGAGGAGACACGTACTCCTTCTATTTCTCCTGCAGTCTCAGGTCTAGAGGTAGCCACTGTAGGTGCTTCTTCCCGTATTACCCCACCAGTACGTTATGGCGGGTCACCGGAGAAGTGTCGTGGCTTTCTGAACCAGATTAGCATTCATTTCGAATTACAACCCCGCTCTTATCCTACAGATAGAGCGAAGGTTGGATTTGTTATTACTTTACTCATTGAGAAAGCTCTGAGATGGGCCAATCCTTTATGGGAGAATGATAATCCACTAGTCTATAATTATAATGCCTTTGTAGCTGCGTTTAGAAGAACTTTTGACCCTCCTGGTAGAAAGGTCAATGCAGCTAGATTACTGTTGCGCCTTAGACAGGACAATCGAACACTTGTGGATTATGCACTAGAGTTCAGGTCCTTGGCGGCAGAGGTTAAGTGGAACGAACAGGCTTATATAGATGTGTTTCTGAATGGGTTATCAGATGTAATTCTTGACGAGGTCGCTACTAGAGAACTCCCTGAGAATTTGGAGGATTTAATTTCTTTTATATCTCGTATTGATGAACGCTTAAGAGAGAGGCAGAACACTCGAGATAGGACCCGTAGACCCTCCTTTAAACTAGCACCTACCTTTCAAAATTCTGAGTTCGAGGACTTACGTATTCCTGAACCTATGCAGATAGGCAGTACTCATCTCACAGAGAGGGAGAGACAGTACAGGAGAAGGGAGGGTTTATGTATGTATTGTGGAGTCAGAGGTCATTTACGCCTAAATTGTCCCAATCGTTCGGGAAACGCTCGCACCTAAGTTTCTCTAGAGGACAGGCCTTGGGTGTTTCTACTTTGTCCTCTATTCACAACTACAAAGAGCTCAGGCTTCTGTTACCCGTTTCTTTAAAGTGGGAGAAGGGAGTAGTTAAGACTATGGCACTAATCGATTCTGGAGCTGCTGAGAGCTTTATAGATCAGGGTTTTGCTGCCAAGCATGCTATTCCATCCCAGTTAAAAGAGACACCACTGGCTGTTGAGGCCATCGATGGTAGACCGTTACTTGAGCCTGTTATTTTCCATGAGACCATACCGATTAACTTAACTGTTGGCATCCTACATAGAGAGGACATATCCTTACTGCTCATTTCTTCTCCGTCTATTCCCATAGTCCTGGGATACTCCTGGTTGAGGAGACATAACCCTATTATTAATTGGGAGTCAGGGGAGATAGTTTCGTGGGGACAGAATTGTCAAGAAAAATGCTTGCGGAAGGTCTCACCTCTCGGATTAACCAACACATCGGCTAACTCCGACAATCCTACAGAGACACAAATTCCGTCTCAGTATCTAGATTTAAAGGCAGTATTTGACAAAAAGAAAGCCGATACCTTACCCCCACACAGGTCCTTTGATTGCAAAATTAACCTACTCCCTGGTACCATGCCCCCCAGAGGTCATGTATACCCATTATCTACGAAAGAGAACTCAGTTCTAGAGGAGTATATTCACGAAAATTTAGACAAGGGATTCATTAGGAGGTCCTCCTCTCCTGCCGGGGCTGGATTTTTTTTTGTTAAAAAGAAGGATGGTTCTTTGAGACCTTGTATTGATTATCGAGGCCTAAATAAGATAACCACTAAAAATGCCTACCCGATTCCCTTGATCACCGAACTCTTCGATCGTTTGAAGGGCTCTACAATTTTCACCAAGTTAGACCTCAGAGGGGCATATAACTTGGTGAGAATCCAGCAGGGACATGAGTGGATGACGGCATTCAATACTCGCTATGGCCACTATGAATATACGGTTATGCCTTTTGGGTTATGCAATGCACCAGCTGTATTCCAAGATCTGATAAATGAGGTTCTTAGGGAATTTCAGCAAGATTGCGTCATTGTATACCTAGATGATATACTTATACATTCTAGTGAGATTGAGACTCATCACAAACAAGTCAGGAGGGTTTTGCACAAGCTTCTCCAGCATGGCTTGTACTGCAAGTTGGAGAAATGTAGCTTTGATCAAACCCAGGTAACCTTTCTCGGCTATGTGATCTCTGGGGAGGGATTTAAGATGGATCCGGATAAACTCCAGTCCATTCTAGAGTGGCCTTTACCCAAAGGTCTTAAAGCCGTACAGAGATTTATTGGTTTTTCTAATTATTATAGGCGCTTTATTAAGGGCTATTCTTCCATTATCGCACCTATCACTAATATGACCAAACAGGGGGCTGATACTAAGAATTGGACTACTGAAGCTCTTCTTGCGTTCAAAGCTCTCAAGGAGCTTTTCGCTTCCGCTCCAATTTTAGTTCACCCCGACACTTCCCTGCCTTTTCTACTTGAGGTAGACGCATCAGAGACTGGTTTAGGTGCTGTCCTATCTCAAAGGTTGGGTGTTGATAAACCATTACATCCATGTGGATTTTTCTCTAAAAAATTGTCCGGTACTGAGAGCAGATATGACATTGGTGACAGAGAATTACTAGCGGTTATCAAGGCTTTGAAAGAGTGGAGACATTTATTGGAAGGTACTTTACATCCTGTTACCATTCTAACAGACCACAAAAATTTGTCTTATATCGGAGAGGCCAAGCGTTTGTCCTCCAGGCAGGCTCGTTGGTCGTTGTTTCTTACCCATTTCAATTACGTTCTGACTTACAGACCTGGTTCAAAGAATTCTAAAGCCGATGCGCTATCTCGCCAATTTGAGCCTTCTGCTTCAGTTGAACCACTTTTGTCCTCCATTGTACCCAAATGCAATATTATTGCTAATACCAGTCTTAAAATTCATTCTCCGCTACTTGACCAGATCTTGAACTCACAACATCTAGCTCCCGGAGACACCCCTGAGGGAAGAAACTTTGTTCCTCCTGAACTTCAACTGGAGCTCTTACAATGTTTTCACGAAAGTAAAATAGCTGGTCATCCTGGTATTCGCAAGACATACTCTCTGATATCCAAGGATTTCTGGTGGCCTTCACTTCGAAAAGATATTGAGGAGTTCGTCGCAGCTTGTGAGACTTGTGCCAAGACTAAACTACCTCATGCATCTCCATGTGGCCTGTTACACCCCTTGGACATTCCTGAGAAACCTTGGTCCTGTTTGTCCATAGACTTTATCGTTGATTTACCTGCTTCCAAGAGACAGACTGTTATTCTCACGGTGGTGGATAGATTTACTAAGATGGCCCATTTCGTGCCATTACCTAAACTTCCGACTTCTCCTGAATTGGCGGAGATTTTTGCGAGAGAGGTTTTTCGCCTACATGGGATTCCTTCGGAGATTGTTTCTGATAGAGGTTCTCAATTTGTCTCACGTTTCTGGAGATCCTTTTGTTCTCAAATGGGTATCAAATTGAACTTCTCCTCTGCCTATCACCCTCAGTCTAACGGAGCTGCTGAACGTACCAATCAAAAGATCGAACAGTATCTGCGTTGCTTTGTTTCCGAACACCAGGACGATTGGGTCGGTCTGATTCCTTGGGCGGAGTTCGCACACAATAACCTTGTTTGTGATTCAACTCGCTCTAGCCCTTTCTTCATGAACTATGGCTTTCATCCTTCGATTTTTCCTTCGGTTTCCTCTTCTCAGGGGATACCGTCGGTTGATGATCATGTCGCCAACCTGAAGAAATTATGGGATCAGACTCGGCAAATTCTGTTACATAGTTCTTCGTTGTTCAAGAAACACGCTGACAAGCATAGAAGAGCGGCTCCTGTTTTTGTTCCTGGGGATAGGGTATGGTTGAGTACTAAGAATATTCGCCTAAAAGTTCCATCTATGAAATTTGCTCCTCACTACATAGGTCCTTACAGGGTTCTCACTCGTATCAATCCGGTTGCGTATCGCCTTGCTCTGCCACCTGCCTTACGCATTCCTAATTCTTTTCATGTCTCCTTGTTGAAACCTCTTATTTGCAACAAATTCTCCTCTAAGGTCTCCTCGCCTCGTCCTGTTCAGGTGGAGGGTCGGGAGGAGTACGAGGTCAGCTCCATCATTGATTCCAGAATTTCAAGGGGAAAATTGCAATATCTGGTCAACTGGAGGGGATATGGTCCTGAGGAGAGGAGTTGGGTACCTCAGGAGGACGTTCATGCTTCTCGCCTTCGCAGAGCATTTCACCTCCGCTTCCCATCTCGCCCCGGTTCCTTCCGCCCGGTGGGCGTATCTGAGAGGGGGGGTACTGTCAGGGTACCTGAGGCCTCTACCTCTAAGGGAGGTAGAGACTTGGTGGTTTGTCCGTCCAGGCGAGCTGTTTCCTTCGTTCCTCGCGGTTCATCCAGTCACTTAAACACCGGCCGCGAGGAATCCACGTCCTTTTCTAGCGGGACGCTCAATACGTGACGTCATGACGCTATCACGAGCGACCTGTCACTCAAGTGTCCGATATCCAATCGGTACTTGTCAGAGGCGTGATTACCATCCAGAGCCAGGGTATTTAAGCTTACTTCTCACTTCAGCTCATTGCCCTGTCGTGGTTCTAGCTTGTCTAGTCACTCAGTGCTCTGGTATTCTAGTTTGCTCTATTGGTTTTGACTCGGCTCGTTGTACTACCCTGCTTATCTCTGTTATCCCTTGACCCGGCTTGTCTCTCGCTTATCTGTCTTCTCGTGCCCTCGACCTCGGCTTGTCTCTGACTATTCTCTATTACTCTCGGTACGTTAGTCCGGCCATTCTAAGGCCCGGTATACGTACCTTTCCACTCTTTGTACTCTGCGTGTTGGATCCCTGTCCCGATCCTGACAAGACCTCCCAATAGGTCGAAACATTGCTGCTCTGCCACATTTGATTCAATAAACTTGCCTGCGGCTTGAACACTTTGAGTGCCTGGAGATTCTTTGTACTTTTGCCTTAGGGGTTTGTTGAGTGTCACATTTGACTGCATGTTAGAATTATGGCAAAAGAATGATCCACAAAGTTAAGAGAAGAGATCATCGTCCTTCACACACAAAGAACAGGATACAAAAACATAGTTAAGTCATTGAATGTTCCTAGAGTCACCATTGGAAGCATAGTTCGCAAGTTATAAGTTGAGTTAGGAATATATATTATGTATGGAGGCACTTAAAGAGAAACCCTTAAATTACATTAGAACAAACAAAATGTACAAATTTTAGGTTTTGTTTTGGTTCAGAATTTGGACAATTACCTCCGTCCTTAGGGTAAATAAGAAATAGTTTTACCTGTGTTTTGGAAGGTCCCCAAGTCCACAAAGGAAGCATACCTCCATTCTTTGGATGTTAAAAGAGTAATTTTCGACCGGGCGTGGGCCTGACTGCCGACCTGCATGGCCACATTATTTGAGGGCTTCCGCTGTGAATCTAGCACCTATCAGCAGCATCCAACCGCACAAAACAACGCTAACCGCAGCAAAATGTCTACTACAACTACTGGTGCAAAATCGACATGTAAGAAGGGGAAGTAAGGCCGAACTTCTAACCTAACAGTAGCAGACCTGTCCGCAGCCTCGCGCCCACACCAGGCCGCACAAGATGGCCGCCGTCTAAGCCCACGAGGCTCCCTTTCACCAGCATCCACAGCGGGCAGCGAGACTCCTGAAGGGACACAAGGAGACGTATCGCAAATACTCACCAAGCTGATGAAAGTCAGGAACTACCTGGTGAAGGAAATTGCACGGAGCTCACAGGAAGTGAAGGCTGAAATTCAAGCCCTAGGGTTGCGCACGACGGACCTGGAAAACCGGGTGGAGGCCATAGTGCAGGCCCACAACACCACTGTGACCCACACCAACTCCATGGACAGGCAACTAAGAGACTTGGAGATGCATGTAAAAGACCTAGCAAATAGGTCCAGACGCAACAACCTCCGGATCCGGGGCCTACCAGAAACGCCTAATGAAGGCTCCCTGATAGAAAAGTTGAAGCACTACTTCAAACACCTTATACCAGAAGTCCCTGAAGATAAGTGGGTGATTGAAAGGGCGCACTGCGTGCCCGCAGAACAGAGGGAAGCAGTCCTGCAATATAACAGGGAACATGAACTGACCTACTAAACCGCTACCATAGCGATCTACCAAGATCTCTCCCCATCCATCCTGCAGGGATGCCGGAAATGGAAGCCCATCACAGCACATTTGTTACACCTGGGGACACCCATTTAAGCTGGTCACATTTATCAATGGGCAAACCACAACCCTGCTACCAGGAGAAGACCCGAACCAGTTCCTTGCTAAACTGGGCATCGAAGCGCCATCGGAGATGACTCTCCCCAAGCCAACCTGCCCTGAGCTTCCTTCTCTCCCGAGAGACTAGTATACTGTGAAAGGCGCCATACAGCACCGCACCTGAATGACACCGGCGGAGTCGGTGATGGCACACCTGGACTAACAACTACCTCATGAACTGTCTGGTTCTTTTGAAACTTGAGACTCAGCTAAGTGTATCTTAAAGGGGGTTATGTGAGATATGGGACAATGGGGGCTCATACGATTACAACGGTAATGTTTATTAGACAAACAGCGGGAGGGGGGAATTGGAGGCAATCACAGGGCTGGCCACATGTGAAGGGATGTTGGAGGGTGGCGCCACGGGGCGACGACAAACCACAGCACACAGCTAGACTACACATTGATTTTGGGGCACTCCCACCCTGATATGACGCAGCCTGTATACGAAGGGTTATGGGATAAATGGTGGAATCGCAACACCACCCCTTAAGGGTGACTCCACCCCAATACGCGCACCACGCGCTCTCACCCACGCCAGCTCCCACTGAATCCCAACCCATGTGCAGACCAAATTAAAATAATCATCTGCACCGCACTCTTACAACCCCCCCCAGCATGTGTAAGGGCCCTCGCGCACCCAACTGAACCAGCACAAGGCCGTAACTGTGCCTTCCGCACAACAGGGATTACCCCAATGAGAATTGGCATTCCCACCCGCCCCCGTTGTCAATGTGATTCCACACTGTATATAGCTCCTCCCATCTCTTCTTATGCTCCAACTGTCTGCTTCAAGAAGAGCAATGGGACCTCCCGAAGTACAAATGGCCAGGGGGACCCGGGCGAGTGGCCCATCTGAGACAAGCAAAGGAAAAGCTACCCATGCACAATGGAATTAACAAAGTTAGATCAATAGGGGGACATCTCCGACTAAATTCAACCCCTCCAAAACAGTGGCAATGCCCCTTTCCACCTTTCGGTCCCAGACACGGCTACCATCAGACAGACATACCACTTCAAGATAGAGACAAAGGAGTTTAAATACCTGGGTGTCACCTTAACAGCGGACCCTGCCTCCCTATATATGAGAAATTATACCCCACTATTCCACGCCCTCATAGGCGACCTGGAGAGATGGACGGAAAAGGCCATCTCGTGGCTGGGGCGCTTACATTCCATAAAAATGAACATCCTACCGAGACTACTATTCATGTTCCAGTCCCTACCCATAAGAGTTACCAGAGGGCATAGAGGCCACAGGGCTACAACGATACATACACCTATATGTCAATGACGATACTGTCTCCTATGACCACTTACGAACCCAGGCCCCACTCCAGACTAGAGATTATTTCCGCTATCTGCAGATTAGGGACTTCGCCCCGCACTGAAGAGATCCGAAAGGCAGCGAAACACAAATTAACTTTCTTTGAAAAACTGTGCTATGAGGAAACGACCCAGACCAAACTCATTACTCTACTTTACGAACACATTAGCTCAGAATCAGGGGAATGAGGAACTCTCAGATACACTGACCAGTGGGAGGCCGACCTGGGGGAGATTCTTGAGGGAACTGGCTGGCAGGAGATATGGGAGGCGTCCACCAAAGTATCTATGTGCGTCACGCTTCAAGAACAAATCTATAAGACGCTGTTTAGGTGGTACACAACACCGGTTAGGCAATGTCATATGAAGCTGAGTCCCACTGATACCTGCTGGCATCTATGTGGAGATAAGGGAAGTTATATACACATGTGGTGGCAGTGTCCAAAAGTAAAGGAATATTGGGGAAAAGTGGTAAACCTCCGTTCTCCGGACCTTCAGAGAAGATTAGAACTGGACCCCTGGGGATGTCTGCTCTCCAGACCCACTGAGGGACTTAATAGACACGAACAAAAATGATAAAATATTCTATACCTAGCGGCACGTTGAGCACTAACACAAAAGTGGGCAAGCCCAGAGCTACCACACATATCTATGGTGCTTACGAAAATCAGGGACAATTACCTCATGGACAAACTAACTGCACAGGTCCGTAACACCAGCGCCACATAAACTATGGGCACAATGGGAGCAGTATGAGGATTAGCCTTGTAGACACACGAGAGGTACACAGAAACTCACACATTCCAACCCACAGAGGGGCCCGATACACATGGAACGAGAACAAGACCCTTCTGGAATTGCAGAGCCAATGGTTTTATGTTAAGTTATGTTTATAATACTTATTTTATATTCGTTAAAATAAAAATCTGAAAGACTGTAAACAAGCTAAGCATAGATAGTCGATGCACTGTATGCATGTAACCTACCCTTTTCCAGTTCTGTACAGTAACACTTATGACACATTTGTGAAATTAGGCTTCTGCACAAGCCTCTTTATTAGACATGTGCAATTCGTTTCGGTCCAAATATGTATTCGGACGAATTTCGGGCAATTCGGACATTCGGGTACTTCCGAATGTCCGAATTGCTGAAGTGCCGAATTGCCGAGGTCCCGAAGTTCCGAAATTACTGAATTTCCGAAGTGTCGAAGTACCGAAGTGCTGAAGTTCCGAAGCACAGTATTGCCTAAGTACTAATATACTTACCCAGTGAAAGAAGAAAAATGTTACATTGTATACAATTTTAAATAAAAAGTATACAAACATAGCCAGGATTCACCTGTAAGCATTTGCAACACTTACAACAATCAAGTAACATACATTCATATAAAATGTAAGTTACTTGGCCAGTAAATGTAATGACAGGAATGAATAAGCAGATAGCTCCCTAATTCCCACGGCATAAAGGAGCTATCTACTAAAAGGCTGAAAGACCTAAATTGGTCTTTCAGACAAATTTACTAATACTAAGTAAAGATTACTTAGTATTAGTAAATTATGTCCCTACTCGCTATACCGTGAGTAGGGGCATGTCTATTAAACAGTGAGCAGCCTGTAGCTGCTCACTGTTAGAAAAAAAAAAGGTCCCCCTTCCCGAGCCCCCACCCCTGAGCGACAGGTGGGGGCCCTAAATTATAATAAGGGGGGGACGACTTAATGTCCTCCCCCTGGCCCCCACCCCTGAGCGGTGGGTGGGGGCCCTAAATACTGATAAGGGGGGTCCTAAGTTCCTCCCCCCTGGCCCCCACCCCTGAGCAGCAGGTGGGGGCCCCAAATACTAAAAAGGGGGGACCTAATGTCCTCCCCCCTGGCCCCCACCCCTGAGCGGTGGGTGAGGCCCTAAATAGTAATAGGGGGGGACCTTATGTCCTCCCCCTGAGCAGTGGGTGGGGGCCCTACAGTAAAATAAGGGGGGGACCTAATGTCCTCCCCCCAGGCCCCCACCCCTGAGCGGCAGGTGGGGGCCCTAAATACCAATAGGGGTGACCTATTGTCCTCCCCCCCGGCCCCCATCCCTGCACAGCGGGTGGGGGCCCTAAAAATTTTTTTCCCCCCCTGGTGACAAACCCCTAGTCACCCCCACCCCCCCCCCCAAAAAAATGATCCCCCTACCTACCCTCCTCACCCTAAAAATAATGAGGGGGGGACCTTTAACTAAGAACCTGTAAAAAAATAAATAACTTACCATTAGATGCTTTCTTTCTTCTAAAATCTTCTTTTTTCAGCCCCAAAAAAGACCAAATAAAAAAACATAAAAACCGACGCAATTAAAAAAAAAATCCTTCTTCACCCGGCGAGGGCTCCGCGCAGACTGAGCTCTGCAGGGCGGGGGAAGGCTTCTCTTCATTTAACTGTAAGAGCACTCTGATTGGATGGCTTAAACCCACTAATCAGAGTGCTCTGAGCCTAAAGCAGAGCTCAGTGTGCGCGGAGCCCTACATTGGTGAAGAAGGATTATTTATTTTTGCGCTCTGTTTTTTTTTTTTTTTTTTTAATTGCGTCGGTTATTATGGTTTTTTATTTGGCCTTTTTTGGGGCTGAAAAAAGAAGATTTTAGAAGAAAGAAAACATCGAATGGTAAGTTATTATTTTTTTTACAGGTTCTTAGTTAAATGTCCCCCCCTCATTATTTTTAGGGTGAGGGGGGTAGGTAGGGGGATTATTTTTTTTTGGGGGGGGAGGGGGTGACTAGGGGTTTGGGGACCCCTAGTCACCTGAGAGGACACACATTTTTTTAGGGCCCCCACCCGCCGCTCAGGGGTGGGGGCCGGGGGGGAGGACAATAGGTCCCCCCTATTGGTATTTAGGGCCCCCACCCGCCGCTCAGGGGTGGGGGCCAGGGGGGAGGACATTAGGTCCCCCCCCCCTTATTAGTATTTAGGGCCCCCACCCGGTGCTCAGGGGTGGGGGCCGGGGGGAGGACATTAGGTTCTCCCCCTTATACCAATTTAGGGCCCCCACCCGCCGCTCAGGGGTGGGGGTCAGGGGGGAGGACATTAGGTCCCCCCCTTATTAGTATTTAGGGACCCCACCCGCCACTCAGGGGTGGGGGCCAGGGGGGAGGACATTAGGTCCTCCCCCCTTATTAGTATTTAGGGCCCCCACCCACCGCTCAGGGATGGGGGCCGGGGGGAGGCCAATAGGTCCCCCCCATCGTTTTACTTTAGGGCCCCCACCCACCGGGGGGGGCCTATTTTTTTTTTTTAAACAGTAAGCAGCCATAGGCTTCTCACTGTTTACTAGACATGCTATAGCGAGTAGGGGCAAAATTTACTAATATTAAGTCATTTTTACTTAGTATTAGTAAATTTGTCTGAAAGACCAATTTAGGTTTTTCAGCCTTTTGGTAGATAACTCCCTAATACCGTGGTAATTAGGGAGTTATCTACTAAGCGGCTGCAATAGAAGTGCCGAAGTCCTGAAATTCCGAAATGCCGAAGTTCCGAAGTTTCCGAAGTTCTGAAGTGTTGAAGTGCCGAATTGCCGAAATCCCGAATTTCGGAATGCCGAACCGAACCAAAAATGTTCCCCATGCACATGCCTACTCTTTATACAACACTGTTTTAGTCTCTGTCAATGCAAAAATAAAGAATAAAAAAATGTTTGAAAAAGAGTACTTTTCACATACTTGGATTAAAGAGATTAGTTAAAGGGAAGCTCTAGTGCCAGGAAAACAAACTAATTTTCCTGGTACTATAGCTTCCCGCTCTGACAAGCCCACCCCGCCATTCTCCCATACACAAATAATAGAATCCCCCCTCTGTGCTTGCGAGATAATTGAATCAGGAACAGTACTAATCTAACCCAATAAACTCCAAGCACAGAAAAACATACAATTTTATGAAACCCCAAAAAGTACCTTAAAAACACATAAAACACTATACATCCCCTGATAGCCCAGATCTGGGTGAACAACATATCCAAAAATCACCCAGATTGGTTCAGGAATTTCCTGGAAGTCATAGTTTTGACCGACCGTGCACATTCCTGCTCTTCTTTATGAATTCTGCTGTGATGCCAGGAGCTGGGATATGACATTACTCTGGCCCTGGCCTCACTAAACAGTGCAAAAGAGCAGAGCAAGAACAGTTTGAATATTACAGCATCCACACTGGACCACAGGGAAGGGATCCCTAATGAAAAAAATCCAAAAATGAAAAAATCCACTCAAGCCCAAAGTTATGGAAGCCGGGTGGACATAAATACAAATGTAATACTTTGTGTGAGTATGAGAAAAAGTGTGTCTGTGTGTGTCAAGTCAGTGAGTCTGTGCCTGTGTCTCTGTCAATATGTCTTTCTGTCAGTAAGTGCATCTGTCTGTCAGTGTTTCTTTCTACGTTAACGGCTGACCGACGATAGCATGGGAAAGGCATTTTTACTCACCTTTTTTGCCATGCTGTGCTGGTTTCGCCACAGCTGGCCCCGCCTCCATGGCTGAGATAAGAAATCTTGATTATCTCAGCCAATCCGATTGTTACGATTGCCCCCTGTCTAGCAGGAGGGTTGATCGCTTGGATGTCCTGGTTCCCGGCTTGAAGAGTAGAATGGAGCGATACTCGGTAGAGACCTGTAAGTGTAGAATCTCCCCCTAGCTATGGTGCAGCTAGGATATTCTTTCCCCCCACAAAACGAGTCGAGGCTGCGAATTGAGGGTCAAAATGAGAACTGAGGACTGGGATGCCCAGCCTGCTTTTTATTGGCAATACATACAAAGAGGACACTCCCAAGGGGAGGCATAAAATACCCAATCATATATTGGGTTCAACCCACATGTCCCCTCCCCTCAGATAACCAAGTAACACAATTATATTACACATACTTTTGTCCACATTCTGGATGTACCCCAAAACCAGGGGGTACACCCATACACCCTGCATCGCTAGATAGATCTTGTTCTGGAGGCCAACATATCCAAAAACTGGTCGGATCGAATGAGCGGTTCGGGAGTTAGGGGCTCCTAAAGTTTAGACCGACCGCACGGACTTTTCAGCCGAAAATAGTTCCATACGTTTAGGCCTTGCGGTCGGTCTTCGTTCGGACGGTAAAAACCCCACAACCCTTTGTCTTCCGTAGTCCTTCCTGGGGTCGCTGTAATCCCCAGGTGCAGGGCAAGTGCTTTACTGAACGGTGAATAGTTCGGTATGTCCAACACTGAGTTCTGTGATCCTGGAGGTCTCAGCGGTGTTCGCCTAGGTGGGTCTCCGTTTTTGGTTCCAGATGATTCTGGGCGACCACCGCTGATTGTAGGTAAGATGGCCGCGACCACGTGCAAAAGTCCCGAAATGGCGGCCACCTCTAGGTGTACATAGCGGGTTCGGGCTGGGCCATACGAGGACTGTAAATTCGTCAGAACAGCGTCCAAAGCACCAAAAGTATGGGACCGAATAAATCTTTTATAACAGGGGACAACAGTAATGTAACAGTGCTCCCTCCTTGTGGAACACTCTGGCAGACACCGTCTGACCCCTTTTCGGGGTAGACTAAGGCTGTCCAGACTTCTGGTTAGGCTGGGCTGATATCGGTTTGCCTGGACAATCCATCGGCATTGCCATTCTGTTTCCCGGGTCGATAAGTGATGGTAAAATTGAAGGGTTGTAGAGCCAAGCTCCATCGTAACAACCGGCCATTATCTCCAGAGACCCGGTTTAACCATACCAAGGGATTGTGGTCCGTTACCAGAGTGAATTCTTGCCCGTACAGATAAGGAGTCAGTTTCTTTAGTGCCCACACCAGTGCCAAGCACTCCTTTTCCACGGCGGCATAGCTAACTTCGCGTGGCAGGAGCTTACGACTGATGTAGGCAATAGGGTGTTCCCCTCCGTCTTCGCCTACTTGGCTGAGGACGGCTCCCAGCCCGAACATGGAAGCGTCTGTGTGGACGATAAAACGTTTGTTAGGGGCTGGGGCGGCCAACACGGGAGCATTCACAAGAGCGGTTTTTAAGGTTTGAAACGCTATTTCACAGTGGGGAGACCACAGGACCTGTCGAGGAAGGTTTTTCTTTGTCAAGTCTGTCAGGGGTTTGGCAATGGCACTATAGTCAGGCACAAACTTCCGATAGTATCCTGCGGTACCTAAGAAGGCTAGTACTTGTGTCTTGGTGGTGGGGGTGGGCCAATTGGCAACTGCCTCTACCTTGGCAGGTTCTGGTCGTTGTTTCCCGCATCCCACCCTATGCCCCAGATACTGCACTTCAGCCATGCCAAAATGGCACTTCTCTGGTTTCAGAGTCAAGCCGGCGGCCCGAATCTGATCTAAGACCATCCCTACATGGGTTAGGTGTTCCTCCCAGGACGCGCTATGGATCGCTATGTCGTCCAGGTACGCACAGGCGAAACCCTGGAAGCCATCAAGGAGTCTATCCACCAAGCGCTGGAACGTGGCCGGGGCATTCTTCATCCCGAATGGCATAACCTTGAAGTGATATAGGCCAAACGGGGTGACGAATGCCGACTTGGGGATAGCCTCCCTGGCCAGGGGAATCTGCCAGTAACCTTTACACAGGTCAATGGTGGTTAGGTAGTTCCCCTGGGCTATGCGATCCAGTAACTCGTCTACCCTGGGCATGGGGTAGGCGTCTGTCACGGTTTTATCATTAAGTTTCCGATAGTCCACACAGAATCTGGTAGTACCGTCCTTTTTGGGTACGAGTACTACCGGGGATGCCCAGGGACTATCGGAGGACTCAATGACTCCTAGGTTCAGCATTTCCGTGATTTCTTGTTTCATACCCGCTCTGACCGCCTCGGGGATGCGGTAGGGGGCCTGTCTCAAGGGTTGCTGTCCAGGGGTATCTACCTGGTGGGTGGTTAGGTTGGTGAACCCTGGCTTTTGGGAGAACATCGCTTGTTTTTCTCGGAGCAATTGCTGCAATTGCTCCCTCTCTACTGGGTTAAGCCGCTCGCCTATCTGTACCTGGCCCACTATATCGGCCGGTTGGTCCTGGGTAAGTAAGTCGGGAATGGGTAAATTATCGGGGTCTTCGGCTGCGGGACTACATATGGCCAGCACATCTTCGGGGCGTTGGAGATATGCTTTCAACATGTTAATATGGAACAGTTTCTTTAAGCTTGGGTCGTGGCAGCTGGCAATCACGTACGTGGTATCTCCTTTCTTTTCTATTATTTGGTAGGGGCCTTGCCAGGCTGCCTGTAATTTGTCTGTTTTAACGGGTTTAAGAACCATTACTTTTTGCCCTATCTCAAAGCTCCTTTTCCGTGCTCCCCTATCATACCAGACCTTCTGTCGCCTTTGGGCCGCCTGGAGGTTAGCCCGGACCGACCTGGCTAGCTGCTCCATGCGGTCCCTAAGCTCTAGGACATATGGTATGATGGGGACTCCGGTGTTCTCCGTCTCCCCCTCCCAATGCTCTCGGATCAGGTCTAGGGGGCCCCGGACCTTGCGCCCATACAGCAGTTCGAACGGGGAGAATCCGGTAGTTTCCTGCGGCACCTCCCGATAAGCGAATAGGAGGTGTGGCAAGAAACGTTCCCAGTCCCTATATTCCTGGGTAAACGTCTTTAACATTTGCTTAAGGGTCCCGTTAAACCTTTCGCATAGTCCGTTGGTTTGGGGGTGATATGGGGAACTGAGTAGGGATTTTATTTTACAGACCTGCCATAGTTGTTGCGTTAGTTCCGCCGTGAACTGGGTGCCCCGGTCGGACAGGATTTCTCGGGGAAATCCTACACGAGAGAAGACTTGGACCAGCGCATTGGCTACCGTGTCTGCTTGGATATTAGATAGTGCCACCGCCTCCGGGTAGCGGGTAGCGTAATCCACAATAGTGAGGATATACCGTTTCCCGGAGGGGCTGGGAGTGGCGAGGGGTCCTATCAGGTCAATGGCCACTCTACTGAACGGTTCTTCGATGAGGGGCATGTTTATGAGGTGTACCTTGGGGTGGTCTCCTCTTTTGCCGACCCTCTGGCACACTTCGCACGTATTACAGTACGTACGCACATCGGTATGTACCCCTGGCCAAAAGAAGGTATGGGTGATACGTTTAAGGGTCCGGGTTACGGCCAAATGTCCGGCTAGGGGGATGTCGTGGCCTATCCGGAGGATATCTCGTCGATATTTGTGAGGGATTACTAACTGCCTCCTACGGTTCCCTTTCTTTTCCGTCTGTCGGTACAGTCTCCCCTGTTCCCATACAAATATCTCTTGGTCGGATCCCCCCGTCCCAGTGTCGGCCCGCTCTCTGTATTTCTGGAGAGTGGGGTCAGTTTTAGTCTCAGTCTCGAAGGCGGTAGGGGTATCCCAGGGTAATGGGTCGGGGAAGGTAGGTACAGTCGGGATCGGTCTTACCTGAGTCTCCCGCACCGGTGAAGCCTCTCGAGCCCGTCCTGCCTGGGACCGGGTGGTAACCGGATATGCCTCTGAGTTATAGGAGGGGGCAAATGCCGAAGTCATAGGGCCCAGGTCGTTGCCCAGTAAGACCTCAGCGGGTAAACTGTCCATGATCCCCACCCTCACAAGTCCTTTTCCCGCACCCCAATCAAGATGTACTTTTGCTGTGGGTAATTTGTATATGTCCCCTCCAGCCACTCGGACTGCCACCGTGTCTGTGGAGCGTTTATGTGGTGGTACGAGCTTCCCCTGGACTAGGGTGATGGTGGCCCCTGTGTCTCTCAATCCTTGTGCCGGGCGGCCTTCCAACAGTACCTCCTGTCGATGGTGCTGTCGGTTGTCGGTTGCGGCATACACAGGGTTAGCTTCATGTAATGGTCCCAGATACTCTTCCATAGTATTTGCTTGGTCTACACAAAAAGCACGGGCGGGGCGGTTGTTACCCGGGAGGTTGTTGTTTAGGGGGCAGTTGGAAATGAAGTGCCCCGGCTGCTTGCATTTGTGGCAAGTGGGGCGTGTACGCTCTTGGGGGTACTGGCTGGGTGGCCCGGCATATCGAGTAGGTCCGGCCGGCACTGGGGTACGAAACTCGGGTCGGGGGTTTGGTCTAGGGTTTTCTCGGAGTTCGGGCCGGGTGGCTATTCGAGAGTGGGAGTATTCGTGAACTTGAGCGTCCCGATGTTCGTCAGCTAGTCGGGCTGCCGCATTGAGATCGCTCGGACGCCGATCCTTTACCCACTCTCTGTCCTTTGGGGCCAACCCGTCATAAAAATGCTCTAATAAAAACAGTTCCAACACTTCGGTCGCGGTAACGGCACGGCACCCATTCATCCAGTGGGTAGCCGCCCTCCGCATGCGGTGAGCCCATTCAGCATGGGTGTCATTTACTTTCTTACTGGTGTTGCGGAATTGTCTGCGATAAGTGTCGGGGGTTACGGCATATCTCTTAAGTAGGGTGTCTTTTACCGTCTGATATTGCTCCGCTTCCTCGGGGCTGAGAGTCCGAAAAGCTTCCATAGCTCGACCCGCCAGTTTCCCGGCTAGTATCTTGGGCCAAGCTGTTGTGGGGATTTGGTGCAGTGCACATTGCCGTTCAAAATCGGCCAAGAACTCGTCAACCCCCATTTCACTCTCCACAAACGGCTTAAATGCTGCAAAAGGAATCTTTGGGATTTCCGTTGTCTCCGGGGGGGTTCGGCCGGCGAGTTTCATTTTGTGTTCGTGGGCTCTGGCCTTTTCGACATCTGCCTCAGCCTCGGCCATCAATTGCCGTATGAGTTCCAGGGAGGGGTTTGGCCCATACAGGGGCAGCCTCTCCCGGACCAACCGGGTTTTCTCATCGGTGCAAGTGGCAGTGGCTTCGGCCATGGTAAGGCTCTGGTCCATTTCTGTTAGTTCCGCGATTAGCTCTCTCCTTGGGCGGCTGTTCGCGTGTCCCCCTCGGCTCTCCAGTAAGTCCTTTAACGTGGTGCGTTTCAATTTGTCGTAGTTCCTCTCCATCCGTTCTGTACTTCTTCTAGGAATTCCAGGATGATCCCACCGCTGCCACCAATTGTTACGATTGCCCCCTGTCTAGCAGGAGGGTTGATCGCTTGGATGTCCTGGTTCCCGGCTTGAAGAGTAGAATGGAGCGATACTCGGTAGAGACCTGTAAGTGTAGAATCTCCCCCTAGCTATGGTGCAGCTAGGATATTCTTTCCCCCCACAAAACGAGTCGAGGCTGCGAATTGAGGGTCAAAATGAGAACTGAGGACTGGGATGCCCAGCCTGCTTTTTATTGGCAATACATACAAAGAGGACACTCCCAAGGGGAGGCATAAAATACCCAATCATATATTGGGTTCAACCCACATGTCCCCTCCCCTCAGATAACCAAGTAACACAATTATATTACACATACTTTTGTCCACATTCTGGATGTACCCCAAAACCAGGGGGTACACCCATACACCCTGCATCGCTAGATAGATCTTGTTCTGGAGGCCAACATATCCAAAAACTGGTCGGATCGAATGAGCGGTTCGGGAGTTAGGGGCTCCTAAAGTTTAGACCGACCGCACGGACTTTTCAGCCGAAAATAGTTCCATACGTTTAGGCCTTGCGGTCGGTCTTCGTTCGGACGGTAAAAACCCCACAACCCTTTGTCTTCCGTAGTCCTTCCTGGGGTCGCTGTAATCCCCAGGTGCAGGGCAAGTGCTTTACTGAACGGTGAATAGTTCGGTATGTCCAACACTGAGTTCTGTGATCCTGGAGGTCTCAGCGGTGTTCGCCTAGGTGGGTCTCCGTTTTTGGTTCCAGATGATTCTGGGCGACCACCGCTGATTGTAGGTAAGATGGCCGCGACCACGTGCAAAAGTCCCGAAATGGCGGCCACCTCTAGGTGTACATAGCGGGTTCGGGCTGGGCCATACGAGGACTGTAAATTCGTCAGAACAGCGTCCAAAGCACCAAAAGTATGGGACCGAATAAATCTTTTATAACAGGGGACAACAGTAATGTAACACCGATGCTTTCCCATACGATCAGCATCTCCTCATAGACATGCATTTTATCAATGCATCTCTGAGGAACATCCAACGTCTTCATGCAGAGCAGAGCATGGAGACTAAACGTAGGTGCTACACACTGTGCAGAACTGGACTAAGAAGCACTTCTAGTGGCGTCTGAGTGACTGTCACTAGAGGTGTTACTAGGCACCAATGTAAACTCTACCTTTTTTTTTTAAAAGCTGTAGTGGTTCTGGTGACCGTAGTGCACCTTTAAGAATTTTATTTTCGTCATTGAAAATAAAGCTTTGTTAATGTTAAAAAAATACTGTCTCCTAACTCTTTTAGCTGACTCCTAGATTCCAAGCAATTTTTGGCAAGCCCCTCATATAAGTGTGTGTGTATATTTATATATCACTGTACTCTGACCAAGCACCTCCACCCAGTTAGCTTCCTAGTCGCTTGCCGGGACACTGGAGCACTTCAACACGAATTAGGCTACAGCTCTCCTTTCAGGCAGTTATCATCCCCTCTGCCTTTCTTCCAGGCAGGTATAATCCTTTCTGCCTATTCCTCTACAGCTTTCCTTTCAGGCAGGTATGCACCTCTGCCTGCAATGTGTTATCTCTTAGTTTTATAAAGACACTTGCGGCTTTCAGGCTTAGATCTTTTTAATTTACCCCAAGGCTAGAGGGATTGTGCAGCCAACTAACAGGTATGACAACTCTGTTACTGGGATTCCTAAAAATCCACATAGGACACATAGTCCCAAAACAAACTAACACACTCATCTTCATTTTTTCTGCGGGACTAGCCCATAGGCTCATGTGAAGAAATTACCGAGTTATTTTGGTTATTTTAATTGTTTCCATTCGATAACTGTAACTACCGAACACCGACCACCCCCTGGCTCATTATCTTCAAAGAGAACAGTTGATTAAGTGCTTTCCCTGTGTGGTCGCCGTTCATAAAGTCGAACGCCACGTGCAGGAGAAAACGGCGGCCATTTTGTTCGCATCAAAGGAGGCAGCGGGACTTGGTCGTCGAGTGTCTGGAACTAAAATCAGACACTCGACTTCCCGAACACCGGTCAAACTGTACGAACACCTGCTTCCTTTTCCTGAACAGCCAGGAGAGAGCTGTTCAGTAGTTTGGTTACCACGAACCAGGGGAACAATCACTACTATGAGCAAGGGGATGCAGTTTGTGCAGGGGCGGACTGACAAGTCGGGCAGATCGGTCACTGACCGAGGGCCCGAGTCTGTCAGGGGCCCGGCAGCACAGCCATGCTTCTGCTGTGGAGATCAAAGATCCCCACAGCAGAAGAAAGTTAAAGAAAGTGCTGTAAGAAGGTTGCAGGGGCCCATAATGAGTCAAAGGGCCCCTGCAACCCATCAATCTGCAAATACCTCCCCCCCCCATCATTCAGTGAGAGATCTGGCAGCATACCTCTCACTGCCAGGTCTCCTCTCTCCCTGCAGCACTCAGAGCTCCGTGTGAGGATGGGAGGGGGGCAGGAAGTGACATCACCCCCTGCTTCCCTCTCACACGGAGCACTCACAGCATGGATGGAGGGTGAGAAGAGGAGCCTGGCCTGACAAGTGCTGCTTCAGGAGATGGAGGGAGAAAACCATCACATTGTACAGGTAAGCAGGCCCATACACACGCTGCCCCCCCAACCCCTCCTCAATACATACACTGCCCCCCCATACACACACTGCCCCCCATACACACACTGCCCCCCCAAACACACACTGCCCCCCCAAACACACACTGCCCACCCATATACACACACTGCCCACCCATATACACACACTGCCCACCTATATATATATATATATATATATATATACACATACATATACATACATACACATACACTGCCCACCCATATATACACATACACTGCCCACCCATATATACACATACACTGCCCACCCATATATACACATACACTGCCCACCCATATATACACACACACTGCCCAACCATATATACACACAATGCATACACTGCCCAACCATATATACACACACTGCATACACTGCCTAACCATATATATATATATATATACACACTCACACACACTGCATACACTGCCCACCCATATATATATATACACACTAACACACATATATATATAACCATATACTGCCTAACCATATATATATATATATATATATATACACACACACACTGCATACACTGCCCACCCATATATATATATATATATATATATATATATATATATATATGTGTATACACACTCACACACACTGCATACACTGCCCACCCATATATATATATACACACTAACACACACACACACACTGCCCACCCATGTACACACACAGCATACACTGCTCAACCCATAAATATACACACGCAGACACTGCCCACCCATAGATACACACACACTGCCCACCCATATATACACACACTGCATACACTGCCCACAAATATTTACACACACACTGCCCCCCCCATACACACACACACACACCATACACACATTGCCCCCATACACTCATTGCCCCACACACACATACACACTGCCCCCCATACACACATTGCCCCACACACACACATACACTGCCAACACACACACACACACATTGCCCCACACACCCTACACATTCACTCACTACACCCCCCCCCCCCACACACACTGAACCTTTCACACACACCACTGCTCCTATGCCCTACTACAGCCTCATGTCCCAGCAGACCCCAGGTAAGTTGTCAAACTGTTCTCAAACGGTTTGACTACTTACTTTAAAATTATTTTTAACATTTACTTAGTCCTTAAAGGACCACTATAGGCACCCAGACCACTTCAGCTCAATGAAGTGGTCTGGGTGCCAGGTCCCTCTAGTTTTAACCCTGCAGCTGAAAACATAGCAGTTTCAGAGAAACTGCTATGTTTCACTAAGGGTTAATCCAGCTTCTAGTGGCGGTCTCACTGACAGCCGCTAGAGGCGCTTCCGCGATTCTCACAGCGAGAAGACAAGCTGGACACACATAGGAAAGCATTTAGTAATGCTTTCCTATGGGCGGTTTGAATGCGTGCGCGGCTCTTGCCGCGAATGCGCATTCGAATCTGACGTCGGCAGAGGAAGGAGAATTCCCCAGAGCCGAGGGAGCCTGGCGCAGGAGAAAGGTAAGTGGCTGAAGGGGTTTTAACCCCTTCAGCCCAGCGGCAGGGGGGCCCTGAGGGTGGGGGGGACATAATGACCCTATAGTGCCAGAAAAACGAGTTTGTTTTCCTGGCACTATAGTGCTCCTTTAATATTTTGTCTTCGAAGGGCCCTGGATCTAATTTTGTCCGGGGGCCCAGAAGGCTGTCAGTCCATCCCTGAGTTTGTGCATTTGTTCGTTTTTAAGACTGCGCAGCCTAAACTCATGTTACTGTTTCTGTGCAGTCGGTCAAAATTGGACTTCTATAAAATTCCAAAACCCCTGAACTGATCTGTGTGATTTTTGGATATGTTGGTCACCCAGAGCAGGGCTATCAGGGGATATGACATTAATGGTGATTTTGTATGTTTTGGGTACTTTTCAAGTTTTGTGGAAATTGTGTTTTTTCTGCCTGCAGATAATTACACCCTGTTCCAAATTATTATGCAAATTATATTTAAGTTGCACAAAGATTAAATATTTTGTTTTTCAGTTTAACTCATGGATGGCATTGTGTCTCAGGGATCTTTTGATCACTGAAAACAATCTCGGACACCTGTGTTAATTAGATTGCCAGGTGAGCCCAATTTAAGGAAAAACTACTAAAGGAGGGTGTTCCACATTATTAAGCAGAGCACCATTTTCATGCAATATGGGGAAGAAAAAGGATCTCTCTGCTGCCGAAAAGAGTGAAATAGTTCAATGCCTTGGGCGAGGTATGAAAACATTAGATATTCACGAAAACGTAAGTGTGATCATCGCACTATTAAGAGATTTGTGGCTGATTAAGAGCACAGACAGGTTCGTGCAGATAAAGGCACATTGAGGAAGATTTCTGCCAGATCCATGCATCGGATCAAGCAGCTGCTAAAATACAATTACAGAGCAGCAAACAGATATTTGAAGCTGCTGGTGCCCCTGGAGTCCCACAGACATCAAGGTCTAGAGTCCTCCAGAGTCTTGCAACTGTGCATAAACCTTCTATTCGGCCACCACTAACCAATGCTCACAAGCAGAAATGGCTGCATTGGGCAGAAAAATACATGAAGACTAATTTTCAAACAGTCCTGTTCACTGATGAGTGTCGTGCAACCCTGGATGGTCCAGATGGATCGAGTAGTGAATGGTTGGTGGACAGCCACCCTGTTCCAACAAGGCTGCGACGTCACCAAGGTTGTGGTGGAGTCATGTTTTGGGCCGGAATCATGGGAAGAGAGCTGGTCGGCCCCTTTACGGTCCCCGAAGGTGTAAAGATGACCTCTGCAAAGTATGTGGAGTTTCTGACTGACCACTTTCTTCCCTGGTACACAAGGAAGAACTATACTTTCCGTAATAAAATCATCTTCATGGGGGGACGTGATGACGTAGACCGGAAGGTGTACAGACCGAAAGGGGGAGGGAGCCGTTGGAGACGATTGATGCATGGTAGTAGCCTCATGAAACCACGCCAAGCACGATACTACGATACTACGGTACATGCCGAGCATACTGCTTAAACCGCTTAATCCCCAGTGGAAGGTCGGCTTAAATAATTGCTAAACAACCACTACCTACCTCCTACCTTCTACTTTGTCTTGCCTGTCGGGGACTGAGTTGAGGAAGGCTGCCCTACACGAAGGGGATTTCCGTTTGCCGCCGTTATGCGGATCGAGGGATGAAGCTGCCAGCGTACCTGTACTGATTCGGCTCAGCGCCGTTTATTGTCCCGAGGTCATATGAAGGAAGGCATCGAAGGAGAAGGCGAAACTAAAAGGGCAAGTGCATCTCATAGAGGTATTTCTTTGGAAAAAAAATAAAAATATAACATATACTTTCCCGGAAAGGAGGGCAAAGAAAGAAAGAGGGGAAAAGAGAGAAAAAGGGAGAGGAGAAAGAGGACGGAAAGGGAAAAACGGGAAAAAGATAACACAAAGGGGTAAGAACAGGGGGGGGAAATTAATTGAAATATATACACTCCATATATACCCCATACCCCACACCCCAACATACCCCAATACTTAAACAAAGGGCTTCTTCCCATATAATTTCGATAGCTTTAAAACAACTGTTTTGATAAAAAAAAGAGAGCAAGAGAGCAAGACGAGAAAACAGTTAATGGACATATCGCCTAAATTGTTAAAAATTGTTAAAAAATTTTTAAAATAATCGGAGAAACAATATAAAAGCAAGAAAATAAAGAAAAATAAAGAAAATAAAGGAGAATTCTATACAAAGACGAGTCTAGAACGGTAAACTCTATTCCAAAAAAAAAAAAAAAAAAAACCTCGGATATTAAGTCTGAATTTAAAGCTATACCCACCTTAGTCTCCTCTTAAAATGGCTTCTAAACGATCGCAGGAACCTAAAGTTTCATCAAAAACTGAAAAGAAATCTTTAAAACAAGAAAAGAGACTTTCCACATTTTTTTCTCCTCAAAAAATTCAAGATACCAACGAAGAACCTTCTCCAGATTCCTTCAATGAGATGATCCTGCCAGCTATAGAACCACCGATTATCTCTATAGAAATCATAAAATCACTGTTGGATAACACCTCAAAAGAGATAAAAAAAGAGATCCAGGATAATTCTATCGACCTTAAAAATGATATCTCTAAAGTACTAACTAGAATACAAACAATAGAAGAAAAACAGGATCATACAGAATTTCAGATCCAATCCTTTAAAGATTCTCATAAAGAAATGGAGCGCAAATTGGAACAACTGGAAGTCAAATTGGCAGACTTGGAAGACCGGACTCGAAGAACAAATCTAAAATTTAGAAATATTCAGAAAGTATAACAAATGAAAAATTAAAGGACTTCCTAAAAGAATTGTTCATTTCTCTCAAGATATCAACAGACCCCCATGAATTAATAATGGATCGATGCCACAGAATTTTTAAACCTACAAATATCAAAAACGACTTTCCAAGAGATGTAATAGTGGCGTTTCATTCATATGATACTAGAAACCAAATTTTGTCGGCCTTAAAAAATAATAGATCAACAGAAGGAAAATTTAAAGAGATATTTGCTACTCCAGATATCTCTTATCACACAAGAGCCAAAAGACGAAAATTCTCACCAATATTTCAAACGTTAACAAAACACAACCTGAGGTTTAGGTGGCGACATCATTCTTCTCTCCAAATATATCACCATAATGAATGGTTCTCATTTACAACATATGAGAAAGCCAATGAGTGGCTGTTACAACTAATAGAAAACTAAAAACGAAAGATTGGAATGATAGGAAGAAGGGAAAAAAGAAACGAAGAAGATAAAGAAAAGGAAGGAAAGAGGATGTGAGAGAAAAGAGAGAGAGGAAGGATGGAAAAAAGAAAAAAGAAAACAGCAAGAGGGGAAAAAAAAAAAAAAAAAAAAAAAGGACTGGAAAATCAAAACATCAGGCATTCACCATAAACTGCCTACTACTCCATCACGAGTATCAAACGCTAAATCATATTAATAGCACATTAACATCATAGTCCTGGAAGGATATTAAAGAAAGGAAGAAAAGAGGAAAAAAAAAAAAAAAAAAAAAAAAGGACTGGAAAATCAAAACATCAGGCATTCACTATAAACTGCCTACTACTCCATCACGAGTATCAAACGCTAAATCATATTAATAGCACATTAACATCATAGTCCTGGAAGGATATTAAAGAAAGGAAGAAAAGAGGAAAAAAAAAAAAAAAAAGAAGACTAAAGGAAGACAGAGAAAAATGGAAAATAAGAAGCTGAAAACTACCTAAAGTATCCATATATCACAGGCTATTTACAGGACTAGAAGATTAGACTTACCGCAATTTTCCACCAAACACTAAACACTCGAATCACAATTTGTTTGAAAATATTTTGGTAGAATTTCAAATAGAAAATATATACCATAACGGACTATTATAGTATAAGATTTGATTCAATATAATATAACACAAGAAAAATATGCACTGTTAATTAAGTAATGTAAGCTAGCGCAAAATATCACGAGAAATTATGCACTTTTAAGTAAGGGAAAGTAGTATGGTTATCTACACAATGGAATTTAAAGCAACATATCACGATAAATTAAACACTGTTAATTAAGGTTAATGAATTAATGTAAGAGATCACAAATGTTAATTATGGCAATATATTATTAGAAATTAGGCACTGTAAATTAACGCTATAAAACATTGGAAAATATGTATAGTAAGCTAATGAAACATAACATACGAAATCACGCACTCTAACCTAAGGTGATATAACAAGACAAACCATACACTGTAAGTTAAAGAAATATAGTATTAGAAATGAGGTTACGCTAAAGTAATATAGCACAGGAAGTACGCACTATAAGTCTAAAATCGCAATTGTTTTGAAGTAGAGAAAAGGCAAGGTGGTAACATCAGGGAACAATTTAACTATCTGTCAATTTTTCTTTTTTGTGATATACTATCCCCTCTTGTCTCCAACAAAGGCCCCCTACCTGTGGGTATCTATATGATACTTTGATGTTGGAATCTAGTTGTATTCCAATACGGAGGTGCTGCAAAATCGCCAGCACCTATACAGCTTGGATGCTTTTTAGCATCTTGAATGATTTGTTGTTTGTTTTTAAATGTTGTTGTATATATACTTGGTTGAAAAGGGAATGGTTAATGGGAATCGCTAAACTAAAGGTGATCGTTATGGAAACCAACTACTAAAGATGTTAAAATTAATATCAATTAATGTGCAGGGACTCAACTTCCCAAATAAAAGAGCTTATCTATATAATACTTTATTAAAAGAAAAAGCCCAAATCTCCTTTATCCAAGAAACACACTGGGAAAAAAAAGATAATCATTACTGGAACTATAAAAAGTTTAATATTATTGCTGAAGCTTCAGATCAATTTAAAAAAAAAAGGGGGTTGCAATATTGTTTTCTAATTCGATTAATTATTCATGCGACTATTCTGAAATTGATATCGAAGGGAGATCAATTATTTGGATAGGAAAGATTAATGAGATTCAATATACCTTACTTAACATATACCAACCAAATAAAGCCCCAGTTAAACATCTATTGAAAATAATGAGAAGAGTAGAAACAATCCGCAAAGGAATACTCCTGATAGCGGGCGATTTCAACTGTGTGGCCGACCCTAAATTAGATAAACAAATAAAACCTGGTCAACACATAGACGGAAACCTGGTAAACCAAGCAGCCTCCCTAAGTAAATTAGCAAAAAAAAATGATATCTTTGATTTATGGAGAATATTCCATCCCAGTGAGCGTAATTACACCCATACTTCTACGGCCCATAAAACCTCAGCAAGGATAGATATGTGCTGGGGAGACCTGGATCTTTTAAAAAGAATAAAAACTATCAAAATTGAAATTAATACATGGTCAGATCACGATCTCCTTATAGTAGAAATCAAAGAAAATGGGAAAAAAGAATTTTCACCATGGAAACTTAACGATTCTCTATTAGTAAAAAAACAAAATATAGAACATATAAAAAATCTTTCTGAAATGTTTTTCAAGGAAAATCCTCCTGAAACAACATCTAATCAAAATGTATGGTGTTGTCAGGATCAGGACAGGGATCCAACACGCAGAGTACAAAGAGTGGAAAGGTACGTATACCGGGCCTTAGAATGGCCGGACTAACGTACCGAGAGTAATAGAGAATAGTCAGAGACAAGCCGAGGTCGAGGGAACGAGAAGACAGATAAGCGAGAGACAAGCCGGGTCAAGGGATAACAGAGATAAGCAGGGTAGTACAACGAGCCGAGTCAAACCGATAGAGCAAACTAGAATACCAGAGCACTGAGTGACTAGACAAGCTAGAACCACGACAGGGCAATGAGCTGAAGTGAGAAGTAAGCTTAAATACCCTGGCTCTGGATGGTAATCACGCCTCTGACAAGTACCGATTGGATATCGGACACTTGAGTGACAGGTCGCTCGTGATAGCGTCATGACGTCACGTATTGAGCGTCCCGCTAGAAAAGGACGTGGATTCCTCGCGGCCGGTGTTTAAGTGACTGGATGAACCGCGAGGAACGAAGGAAACAGCTCGCCTGGACGGACAAACCACCAAGTCTCTACCTCCCTTAGAGGTAGAGGCCTCAGGTACCCTGACAGTACCCCCCCTCTCAGATACGCCCACCGGGCGGAAGGAACCGGGGCGAGATGGGAAGCGGAGGTGAAATGCTCTGCGAAGGCGAGAAGCATGAACGTCCTCCTGAGGTACCCAACTCCTCTCCTCAGGACCATATCCCCTCCAGTTGACCAGATATTGCAATTTTCCCCTTGAAATTCTGGAATCAATGATGGAGCTGACCTCGTACTCCTCCCGACCCTCCACCTGAACAGGACGAGGCGAGGAGACCTTAGAGGAGAATTTGTTGCAAATAAGAGGTTTCAACAAGGAGACATGAAAAGAATTAGGAATGCGTAAGGCAGGTGGCAGAGCAAGGCGATACGCAACCGGATTGATACGAGTGAGAACCCTGTAAGGACCTATGTAGCGAGGAGCAAATTTCATAGATGGAACTTTTAGGCGAATATTCTTAGTACTCAACCATACCCTATCCCCAGGAACAAAAACAGGAGCCGCTCTTCTATGCTTGTCAGCGTGTTTCTTGAACAACGAAGAACTATGTAACAGAATTTGCCGAGTCTGATCCCATAATTTCTTCAGGTTGGCGACATGATCATCAACCGACGGTATCCCCTGAGAAGAGGAAACCGAAGGAAAAATCGAAGGATGAAAGCCATAGTTCATGAAGAAAGGGCTAGAGCGAGTTGAATCACAAACAAGGTTATTGTGTGCGAACTCCGCCCAAGGAATCAGACCGACCCAATCGTCCTGGTGTTCGGAAACAAAGCAACGCAGATACTGTTCGATCTTTTGATTGGTACGTTCAGCAGCTCCGTTAGACTGAGGGTGATAGGCAGAGGAGAAGTTCAATTTGATACCCATTTGAGAACAAAAGGATCTCCAGAAACGTGAGACAAATTGAGAACCTCTATCAGAAACAATCTCCGAAGGAATCCCATGTAGGCGAAAAACCTCTCTCGCAAAAATCTCCGCCAATTCAGGAGAAGTCGGAAGTTTAGGTAATGGCACGAAATGGGCCATCTTAGTAAATCTATCCACCACCGTGAGAATAACAGTCTGTCTCTTGGAAGCAGGTAAATCAACGATAAAGTCTATGGACAAACAGGACCAAGGTTTCTCAGGAATGTCCAAGGGGTGTAACAGGCCACATGGAGATGCATGAGGTAGTTTAGTCTTGGCACAAGTCTCACAAGCTGCGACGAACTCCTCAATATCTTTTCGAAGTGAAGGCCACCAGAAATCCTTGGATATCAGAGAGTATGTCTTGCGAATACCAGGATGACCAGCTATTTTACTTTCGTGAAAACATTGTAAGAGCTCCAGTTGAAGTTCAGGAGGAACAAAGTTTCTTCCCTCAGGGGTGTCTCCGGGAGCTAGATGTTGTGAGTTCAAGATCTGGTCAAGTAGCGGAGAATGAATTTTAAGACTGGTATTAGCAATAATATTGCATTTGGGTACAATGGAGGACAAAAGTGGTTCAACTGAAGCAGAAGGCTCAAATTGGCGAGATAGCGCATCGGCTTTAGAATTCTTTGAACCAGGTCTGTAAGTCAGAACGTAATTGAAATGGGTAAGAAACAACGACCAACGAGCCTGCCTGGAGGACAAACGCTTGGCCTCTCCGATATAAGACAAATTTTTGTGGTCTGTTAGAATGGTAACAGGATGTAAAGTACCTTCCAATAAATGTCTCCACTCTTTCAAAGCCTTGATAACCGCTAGTAATTCTCTGTCACCAATGTCATATCTGCTCTCAGTACCGGACAATTTTTTAGAGAAAAATCCACATGGATGTAATGGTTTATCAACACCCAACCTTTGAGATAGGACAGCACCTAAACCAGTCTCTGATGCGTCTACCTCAAGTAGAAAAGGCAGGGAAGTGTCGGGGTGAACTAAAATTGGAGCGGAAGCGAAAAGCTCCTTGAGAGTTTTGAACGCAAGAAGAGCTTCAGTAGTCCAATTCTTAGTATCAGCCCCCTGTTTGGTCATATTAGTGATAGGTGCGATAATGGAAGAATAGCCCTTAATAAAGCGCCTATAATAATTAGAAAAACCAATAAATCTCTGTACGGCTTTAAGACCTTTGGGTAAAGGCCACTCTAGAATGGACTGGAGTTTATCCGGATCCATCTTAAATCCCTCCCCAGAGATCACATAGCCGAGAAAGGTTACCTGGGTTTGATCAAAGCTACATTTCTCCAACTTGCAGTACAAGCCATGCTGGAGAAGCTTGTGCAAAACCCTCCTGACTTGTTTGTGATGAGTCTCAATCTCACTAGAATGTATAAGTATATCATCTAGGTATACAATGACGCAATCTTGCTGAAATTCCCTAAGAACCTCATTTATCAGATCTTGGAATACAGCTGGTGCATTGCATAACCCAAAAGGCATAACCGTATATTCATAGTGGCCATAGCGAGTATTGAATGCCGTCATCCACTCATGTCCCTGCTGGATTCTCACCAAGTTATATGCCCCTCTGAGGTCTAACTTGGTGAAAATTGTAGAGCCCTTCAAACGATCGAAGAGTTCGGTGATCAAGGGAATCGGGTAGGCATTTTTAATGGTTATCTTATTTAGGCCTCGATAATCAATACAAGGTCTCAAAGAACCATCCTTCTTTTTAACAAAAAAAAATCCAGCCCCGGCAGGAGAGGAGGACCTCCTAATGAATCCCTTGTCTAAATTTTCGTGAATATACTCCTCTAGAACTGAGTTCTCTTTCGTAGATAATGGGTATACATGACCTCTGGGGGGCATGGTACCAGGGAGTAGGTTAATTTTGCAATCAAAGGACCTGTGTGGGGGTAAGGTATCGGCTTTCTTTTTGTCAAATACTGCCTTTAAATCTAGATACTGAGACGGAATTTGTGTCTCTGTAGGATTGTCGGAGTTAGCCGATGTGTTGGTTAATCCGAGAGGTGAGACCTTCCGCAAGCATTTTTCTTGACAATTCTGTCCCCACGAAACTATCTCCCCTGACTCCCAATTAATAATAGGGTTATGTCTCCTCAACCAGGAGTACCCCAGGACTATGGGAATAGACGGAGAAGAAATGAGCAGTAAGGATATGTCCTCTCTATGTAGGATGCCAACAGTTAAGTTAATCGGTATGGTCTCATGGAAAATAACAGGCTCAAGTAACGGTCTACCATCGATGGCCTCAACAGCCAGTGGTGTCTCTTTTAACTGGGATGGAATAGCATGCTTGGCAGCAAAACCCTGATCTATAAAGCTCTCAGCAGCTCCAGAATCGATTAGTGCCATAGTCTTAACTACTCCCTTCTCCCACTTTAAAGAAACGGGTAACAGAAGCCTGAGCTCTTTGTAGTTGTGAATAGAGGACAAAGTAGAAACACCCAAGGCCTGTCCTCTAGAGAAACTTAGGTGCGAGCGTTTCCCGAACGATTGGGACAATTTAGGCGTAAATGACCTCTGACTCCACAATACATACATAAACCCTCCCTTCTCCTGTACTGTCTCTCCCTCTCTGTGAGATGAGTACTGCCTATCTGCATAGGTTCAGGAATACGTAAGTCCTCGAACTCAGAATTTTGAAAGGTAGGTGCTAGTTTAAAGGAGGGTCTACGGGTCCTATCTCGAGTGTTCTGCCTCTCTCTTAAGCGTTCATCAATACGAGATATAAAAGAAATTAAATCCTCCAAATTCTCAGGGAGTTCTCTAGTAGCGACCTCGTCAAGAATTACATCTGATAACCCATTCAGAAACACATCTATATAAGCCTGTTCGTTCCACTTAACCTCTGCCGCCAAGGACCTGAACTCTAGTGCATAATCCACAAGTGTTCGATTGTCCTGTCTAAGGCGCAACAGTAATCTAGCTGCATTGACCTTTCTACCAGGAGGGTCAAAAGTTCTTCTAAACGCAGCTACAAAGGCATTATAATTATAGACTAGTGGATTATCATTCTCCCATAAAGGATTGGCCCATCTCAGAGCTTTCTCAATGAGTAAAGTAATAACAAATCCAACCTTCGCTCTATCTGTAGGATAAGAGCGGGGTTGTAATTCGAAATGAATGCTAATCTGGTTCAGAAAGCCACGACACTTCTCCGGTGACCCGCCATAACGTACTGGTGGGGTAATACGGGAAGAAGCACCTACAGTGGCTACCTCTAGACCTGAGACTGCAGGAGAAATAGAAGGAGTACGTGTCTCCTCAGGTGGGTTACTAGCACGAGACAAAAGTGCCTGTAGTGCTAGAGCCATCTGATCCATCCTATGCTCCATGGCGTCAAACCTGGGATCAGAAGAACCAAGCTGACTGTTTGTACCTGCAGGATCCATTGGCCCTGTCGTAATGTCAGGATCGGGACAGGGATCCAACACGCAGAGTACAAAGAGTGGAAAGGTACGTATACCGGGCCTTAGAATGGCCGGACTAACGTACCGAGAGTAATAGAGAATAGTCAGAGACAAGCCGAGGTCGAGGGAACGAGAAGACAGATAAGCGAGAGACAAGCCGGGTCAAGGGATAACAGAGATAAGCAGGGTAGTACAACGAGCCGAGTCAAACCGATAGAGCAAACTAGAATACCAGAGCACTGAGTGACTAGACAAGCTAGAACCACGACAGGGCAATGAGCTGAAGTGAGAAGTAAGCTTAAATACCCTGGCTCTGGATGGTAATCACGCCTCTGACAAGTACCGATTGGATATCGGACACTTGAGTGACAGGTCGCTCGTGATAGCGTCATGACGTCACGTATTGAGCGTCCCGCTAGAAAAGGACGTGGATTCCTCGCGGCCGGTGTTTAAGTGACTGGATGAACCGCGAGGAACGAAGGAAACAGCTCGCCTGGACGGACAAACCACCAAGTCTCTACCTCCCTTAGAGGTAGAGGCCTCAGGTACCCTGACAGGTGTACATATAAAGCAGTCACCAGAGGTTATTTTATAAAGCTTGCGAGCTATGAAAAAAAAACCAGAGGGGCCCCAATATCTGAACTTTATCTACAATTATACAAATTACAAGCTCAAAATAATAAAAATTTTTCTCAAGATACAATAACTCAGATAAAAAAATATAAAAATATGATAAATCAAAAGATTCTTGAAAGAATAGAATTTAATTTGAAAAGACTTAAAATTAAATTTTATTATCGAAGTAATAAAATAGATAAATTACTGACAGACCGTCTTAAGAAAAACAAAATGGACAATAAGATTTATAAAATTGTTGATGGCGGAAAAGTTCTGCTGTCTCCGGAAGATATAGGCGACTCATTTAGGAAATATTATGAAAAATTATACAATCTTCAATATACACCTACAGAACAAGCAATAGAAAAATATTTAAATAAAATAAAAATTCCAATTACATTAGCCCAAAAAGAAAAATTAAATCAAAAAATATCTCAGATGGAAGTAGAAGAAGCTATAAATAATCTACAATTATCAAAAGCTCCGGGTCCGGATGGATTCTCAAATTTATTCTTCAAATTATTTAAAAAAACTATAAGTCCTAATATGACGGCAATGTTTAATGATGCTGCCTCATCTGGTAAAATAACTCAAGAACTATTGAGAGCCAACATAAAACCTATTTTGAAGCCAAATAAATCACCAACAGAAATAACAAACTATAGGCCTATCTCTCTAATAAATATAGATATCAAATTATATGCTGCCATACTGGCTAATAGAATCAATTCAATACTCCCCGATTTGATACATATAGATCAAATAGGGTTTGTCAGAGGTCGCCATGCAAGCGATAATTCTCGGAGAATCATCGACTTGTTTGAATACGCTCACTTGACGGAGACGCCCCTTCTGACCCTGTCGATCGATGCAGAGAAGGCTTTCGACAGGGTCGGATGGGGATATATGAACGGAGTTCTAAGTGCATTCGGTTTTGAGGGCTGGATTGCACGTGCGATTAAGGCTTTATACAAAGGTCCATCTGCGAGAATAATAGGATATGATATATGCTCTGAATGGTTTGATATAAACAATGGAACGAGACAGGGGTGCCCATTGTCTCCCCTGTTATACGTTTTCTCAATTGAACCGTTAGCTACAGCTATCAGAGAAAATAAGGGAATAAGAGGTGTGATAATTGAAGAAGTAGAAGCAAAGATATGCCTATACGCAGATGATGTATTAATTTCAATAACAGATCCGAAGATATCTCTAGGTAATTTAATGAAAGAGATTAAGAACTACGAGGATGTATCTAATTATAAGATAAATCTCCATAAAACCATAGCTTTAACAATTAATATAGACTTTTGTACCTTAGCATATCTCCAGGAAAAATATAATTTTCACTGGACAAAAAAAGAGTTCCAATATTTGGGAATTATGGTAACGGCGAATCCTCAGAATATACTAGAATGTAATTTTTTAAAACTACTTAAAAACACCAACAAGATTTTAAGGGAATGGCGTCCTCTGGAAATTTCATGGTGGGGAAGAGTCAACACAATAAAAGCTTATGTTATCCCCAAATGGACCTATTTGTTTAATATGATTCCATTGAAAGTTCCAAAACCATGGTTGGATATGCTCCAACATTCTTTTTCTAATTTTATTTGGAAAGGAAAATCACCAAGAATAAAATCGCAAGTTTTAACAAAAAAAATTAATCAAGGAGGAATGGCCCTCCCACTAATTAAAGATATATACAGCGCTAACATAATTTCACATATACATAAGTTCTACTGCTCTGACTCGAGGAGACAACCCTGGTATCAGATAGAATCGACAAGGATAAAAGAGAAAGATCTATCACTTATGATTTGGGATGATAAAACTAATTATAATATACATTTAATGCAGACCAATTCTATGGTCGTTTCTAACTTGATCGGAGAATGGCAGCGAATTAAAAAATTACTCAAGATATCCACAAAGATAATCGAGGGAGTAAATACAAGGGTCATCGAAAGGATTATCCCTGACATAAGTCTCTCCAATTGGAGAGGAGAACGGGAGATATGTGTCAGAGACCTTCTCCAAAATAGAAGCTTATTGCCGTTTAAGGATCTTAAATCCATCCTAAATCTTTCTGATACAGAGATTTTTACTTACCTAAGAGTTAGAGGATTTATAAATGAATCTCTATTAAGAAGAGATAGTGTCTTAAATAATTTGGTATATAAGATTTTTGAGAAACAAACAACAAAATCGATTTGCTCCATGGCTATAGATCTGATCAGACAAACTTATTCGGATATTCTTCCTACTGCTAAAAAACAGTGGGAGAAAGATCTCAATATAGTATTGACTGACTACGATTGGTGCACTCCTATGAAAATATTGAGAAAACACATACATTGTCTAAACCTAATAGAAACTTTTTTTAAAGTCCATCATAGGTGGTATTTAGTACCAACAAGATTAGCTAAAATATCTATATCTAATTCTTCTCTATGTTGGAGATGCCACAAGCATGAAGGTGATATGCTACACATATGGTGGAGCTGCCCATTAATTTCTAACCTTTGGGACCAAACATACAGTTTTTTTGAGTTTTTTAATATCAAAGTCAAAAAATGCCCACAAGTAGGCTTATTACACCTCAAATGTGATAGACTCCCAAGAGTTCAGTTAATATTAATTATTCACTCTTTTATTGCAACAAAGATATTAATTGCAAGAACTTGGAAACAAACCCACATACCTGATAGCAGACAGTTTATAGTACAATTATTGCACCAACTAGAAATGGAAAGAGGAGTTGCATACAGAAAGTATATCCATCATCTAGATAATTTGATACTAAAAATTAGAGATTGTTTTAGTTGATTTGACCCTCTCTCTCTTTCTATTTAAATATTGTTTAATACTAACTATACTGATATCAGCTGTGAAAAAACAATGTACTTATAAAGCAATGTACTTATACAAAGTTTCATTTAGTAGTCTGGCTTAAAATGGGAAAAAAAAAAAAATGCCGGATACTTTAACAACAATAGATAATAGATTTATGATTCTAATAACATGGTAACTAACATAAAAGTTCACCTTAGTTGATTGACCCATACTTATTATTCCCTGCTCTATCCAAGTATTGTTAAATGTTTGTTAGGATATGTGATGATACCATCTGGGTAGGTCACTCAACAGTGAGCTACCTACATCGTATCATTAATATACGTAGGTGTATGTATATGTATGTAGTGATATATGTATATTTATGAATGATTTTTTTTATGTCATTGTATTGTAATTTAAAAAAAAAAGGAAGTTATCCTAATAAAAAAGTATTAAACCTAAAATCATCTTCATGCATGACAATGCACCATCTCATGCTGCAAAGAATACCTCTGAATCAATGGCTGCTATGGGGATAAAAGGAGAGAAAGTCATGGTGTGGCCTCCATCCTCCCCTGACCTCAATCCTATTGAGAACCTTTGGAGCATCCTCAAGCAAAAGATCTATGAGGGTGGGAGACAGCTCTGGGAGGCTATTCTGACATCTTTCAAACAAATTCAAGCAGAAACTGTCCAAAAACTCACAAGTTCAATGGATGCAAGACTTGTGAAGCTGCTATCAAATAAGGGGTCCTATGTTAAAATGTAATGTGACCTGTTAAAATGTTTAAAAAGTTAAAATGTTGTTATAAGTTTGAAATAGCTTCTGTAAATATTTCAGTAAATATTCTGCAAACACAACAAATGACAATTTTCAGTTCTTTACAACCTATAAAGTGTTTTGAAACTTACTGTGCGTAATAATTTGGAACAGTGCATTGTAAGTTTTTTATGTTTAAAAAAATATACTGTTATCATTAGGAGGTTTGTTCAATAAAATTTGAATTGTACTCTTAATAGTTGATAACATGAGAATTATGCTGACTGTTATTTACATCAATTATTTAGGTAAATGAGAAAAATATAATTTGCATAATTCCGAACGAAAAAAATTGCACATTTCTAGTTGGCAGCATGCATCAGCAGGACAGGAGAGCATACTAACATTTAACCACAACCAATTATATTAAATATACCCTGCACCTATTTTGGGTACTAGGTGACTATAATATAAGAACAATTCCGGAACCTATGTAAAGTGTCCTTCTGCTCCCAGGATGGTGACTACTGTCACAATCGCAAATGTATTTTGTCCATGTGCCTATATCTGCCCAGCATTATATCTATTTATATCTGTATCCTTGTTGCAGAGTCAATCTATATATCCGTGTATTAATAAAGCTATGTTACTCCGTATGATTATATTTGTTATTGTAGCCCATTTTCCCTCAGTAGCAGCTCTGCATCTGCCATGTGCAATTATCTATCTATCTATCTCCCTATCTCTCTCTATCTATCTATCTCTCCCTGTGTTAATATATCTCTGCACATTTCTCTCTGTTTATCTCTATATCTGTCTGTCTGTCTGGCCATATCTGTCCTGTGTGATTATATCTGTCTATTGCTATCCTTCCTCGGTCTCTGATTAAAACACAAATCTGACGTCACGGCCGCAGGGATCAATGACGTCAGGGCTATGTTTCGTGCACGCGCACACTGCACCTGTACGTGTAGGCGGAGTTAGCGGCAAAGGGTTCCCCCTGTCTGACGTATCAAGCGCCCAGGAAACCCCGCCCTCGCTCTATAGTGATTGGTTGTTCTCATTCGTCCACGCGCGCTCCTCATACCTCCTCCTCTCTCGTGACGCTGCGCAGACCTGGCCGGCGAGAGCGGGAGCGCGTGCGCCTAGGTCCCGTGCTCGCTCCCGCAGCTCCCGATCACTTCAAGATGGCGGCGCTAAGCGGGGGATCGGCTGAGGGGCCCTCACTGCTTAACGGGGACCTGGAGTCCGAGGCAGGGGGCCTGAGCGGAGCAGAGGAAATGTCTGCGTCTGGGGGATACCCGGAGGAGGTGAGAGGATGGACTGTGGGAGGGGCAAGCTGAGTGTGTGGGTTTCTGTGCATTCCCTAAAATGCAATACAAGGTATTCTGGGGGACCAGTGCACTCCTCTGTGATATATATATATATATATATATATATATATATATATATATATATATATATATATTGTAATGCATGCTCTGAGGTGGGCTCTGCATGCATGGGACGTTAATGTAGATTGTGGGGGTTATCTCTGCACCCCTGTGACTGAATTCAGAATCTGGAATGGGGTCTGTGCACCCCTCTCTGTACCTCTTTGTATGAATGCAGACCCTGCTATAGGGGCCATGCATTCCTCTCTGCACCCCTCTGTATAAGTGCAGATTCTAGCATGGGGTATGTGCACCCCTCTCTGCACCCTAGTGATTGAATGGGATTTGTGCACCCCTCTCTGCACCCTTTTGTGTGAATACAGAGACAGTCATGGAGTCCATGCATCCCTTTGTATAAATGCAGAATCTGGCATGGGGTCTGTGATCCCCTCTCTGCACCCATTTGTATGAATGGGGTTCTGTGCACCCTTTTGTGTGAATACAGCACCTGCCATGGAGTCTGTGCACCCCTCTGTATGAATTCAGAATCTGGAAGGGGGTCTGTGCACCCCTTTTGTATGAATGCGGAATCTGGAAGGGGGTCTGTGCACCCCTTTTGTATGAATGCGGAATCTGGAAGGGGGTCTGTGCACCCCTTTTGTATGAATGCGGAATCTGGAAGGGGGTCTGTGCACCCCTTTTGTATGAATGCGGAATCTGGAAGGGGGTCTGTGCACCCCTTTTGTATGAATGCGGAATCTGGAAGGGGGTCTGTGCACCCCTTTTGTATGAATGCGGAATCTGGAAGGGGGTCTGTGCACCCCTTTTGTATGAATGCGGAATCTGGAAGGGGGTCTGTGCACCCCTTTTGTATGAATGCGGAATCTGGAAGGGGGTCTGTGCACCCCTTTTGTATGAATGCGGTGTCTGGAAGGGGGTCTGTGCACCCCTTTTGTATGAATGCGGTGTCTGGAAGGGGGTCTGTGCACCCCTTTTGTATGAATGCGGAGTCTGGAAGGGGGTCTGTGCACCCCTTTTGTATGAATGCGGAGTCTGGAAGGGGGTCTGTGCACCCCTTTTGTATGAATGCGGAGTCTGGAAGGGGGTCTGTGCACCCCTTTTGTATGAATGCGGAGTCTGGAAGGGGGTCTGTGCACCCCTTTTGTATGAATGCGGAGTCTGGAAGGGGGTCTGTGCACCCCTTTTGTATGAATGCGGAGTCTGGAAGGGGGTCTGTGCACCCCTTTTGTATGAATGCGGAGTCTGGAAGGGGGTCTGTGCACCCCTTTTGTATGAATGCGGAGTCTGGAAGGGGGTCTGTGCACCCCTTTTGTATGAATGCGGAGTCTGGAAGGGGGTCTGTGCACCCCTTTTGTATGAATGCGGAGTCTGGAAGGGGGTCTGTGCACCCCTTTTGTATGAATGCGGAGTCTGGAAGGGGGTCTGTGCACCCCTTTTGTATGAATGCGGAGTCTGGAAGGGGGTCTGTGCACCCCTTTTGTATGAATGCGGAGTCTGGAAGGGGGTCTGTGTGCACCTCTCTGTGATTGAATATGGAATCTGGAATGGGGTTTCTGCACCCCTTTGTATGAATGAGTCTGAGATACAGTATGTACCCCCGATGAATGTACCTTAGTAAGTTTAAAACAGGGTGTTGGATTTGATTTGTGAAATCACTAAATGCATTGCATGGAGAGGAATTGTACACGTCTCTCTGCACATGTACTGAGTGCAGGGCATTAAATTAAATGCGTGATTAGGAGGTAAACTGTACACCCCTTTTCTGCATCTCCCCAGTTGCATTGAAGGGCCTCATGTTAATTTTGTACAGTTAGCTTTTACAATTAAAAACGGCTAATAACTTTGGTGTACTCGTTGACACCCCTAAAATTTGATGCGTCACACTAAATGTCATAAAGGTTGTGGTGTAAGCTGTGTGCCTTACTGAATGTAATGCATGTGTGATTGTGGGTTCTACATTAAATGCAAAGTGTTGTCTGAGAACCTTTGTGCACTCACAAAGTATTGCAAGATGTTGAGATTCATTGGTGTATCTCCCCCCTACCTGCTGAAAATATCTGCTTTGCATGTAATATGTTGAGATTGTAGAGTTGTATATGGTGTGCCTGTACATTGTAATATTTTTATTTTTCACATTATTATATTATATTGTCCTACGGTCATCATTAAACTCTTGGTGGGATATTTACAACTTTTGCTTGCTAATTTTCTTTACTGATTTATTTTTGGTGCACCACAATGAAGGTGTGGAGACCTGTTTTTGTCCTTATATGTGTGCTTTCTGCTGGAGGAAATAAACTGTACTAGAAGAACTGTATTTCTTCAATTAAAATAAAAACTAAATACACATTTCCTACATTTTAAATAAACACTCCAGTCCCATAAAGCACACGCTGAAGTGTCTTAGGAGTTAACTTTAGGTAATCTGTTTTTTTGTTTTTGTTTTTTTAAAGTCCATGTTTCAGGTGAACTCGGCACTTTACAAAACTCTTTAATTCCACCCAATATGAGTGGTATCGGATTGGACCTGAGTTAATCGATCTGTGATGATATCAGTGTGGGAGAATTAGGCGAAAAGAACATATCACTGGACGAAGTGGGTTGGGAAATATATTAAAAAAAAAAAATTATATATATATATAAATTTTTTTTTTTATTTTTTTTAAATTTTTTTTACAATTGGGAGTGTTCCTTTTAAATTTTCTTCTGAGTTGAGCCCACCCACTGTGTTTTGAAACAGAATTTTAACAAATTCTGGGTATTCTCATTGGTCTAATAGGAATGCTTATAACAAGCAGTAGTGATTGTCCCCAGTATGTCACAAGAGGGTAAACCAAAAAAGCAATTATTTTTATGGTACACAAGAGTAACATATGCATATAATAACAGTTACCAACTTGGAAATGGATTTCATATTACTTCATCGAACAGTTGTGAAACATTGATTGTCAAAAAGTGTTTTTTGCATAACTCGTTCTACTCCATAACTGGCCATAGAAGCCCAAACCCATGTTGTGGTGGAACATGTTAAACAGTCTTTCAGAGTTTTATTGAGATGCAGACTATTTTCTTCATGTTTGTGGTGCTGGGCAATTCTGGGCAATTTCTCAGTAAACTGAAACCATGTATTCTATGTAAATTCATTCAAAGCATCACTAACGTGATGGCTTATTGTATACATTGCATTTGCAGATTGCTCACCAACAAGTGAGAATATAGAGGGCATAGGGTGAATTCAGTTGCTGGCTATTCATGTAGGTTCATGGTCTGATTGTGTGCATTTTGAAATTTCTGCATTAAAAATATTTTTTTTTCAAGCTGTGTGATGTGTGAACTTTAGGATATTCATTCTAAAGATCTGACATACCTGTTTAGTTTCAAAGTTAAATATTTGGCAAGCTCATTGGCGGCATGGTCTTTTACTATGTGACATTTGCGCTGAGGGGTAATATAGGTAATTGACTGGAAGCTTGAAATCTATAGACTGTGTAGTTATTTCCTTTGTATTAAATCTACAAATTGTAGGGGGCAAAAATGCTTGAACTGTTACTCTATATATAGGCCGAAAAAGAGCAGATTGGTCAGTGGTGCAATGCAGAAACATCACTTCTGTTTCATCTTCATTTTAGCCGAAATCTATATTGTGAAATTGGTAATGTGCAGAGCTCATTGTGATGTTTTTGTGTTAAAGAAGTAATTAGTTTCTGCATTGCGCTACTAACCAAACTGACCTCTCAGCCTACATAGAGTGAAACCGTTTATTTAGTTCATGCATTTTGACTAACTTTGTAGATACATTTTAAAGAGGGAATAACTAGTATGAATGGACTTCGTATTCAGCTTTATCAATTAATACTTGCCTTCACAATACTTTGAAACTATAGTGGTAAACATTGTTCTGGTGCATAGAATCATTCCCTTGGCTTTTTTTCCAGTAAGTATTGTTTTCAGAGAAAATGCAGTGTTTACATTACAGCCTGAGGATACCTCTACTGGCCAATCCTCAAATGACTACTAGAGGTGCTTCCTGGGGCAGTAGTACTGTGCAGTAGTGTCTGCATGGATACACTGAACTTTTCTCATAGAGATACATTGGTTCAATGCATCTCTGAAGAGATGCTGATTGGTCAGGGCTTTGTGTGACTTGTGCTGGCGTGCACCTCAGGAGCCCAATTCTCCACTATGAAGAGCATTGGACTAGATCATTGCCGGAGGAGGTCTTGCCTCCTTGGTGTCGCAGGAGAGATGAGCAGCCCTCTGGGAGTTTCTGTGCTGGAAAAAGATAACTTTAAACATGATTTTTTGTTTTTTATTTATTAATAGTATTAAAAATAAATGTTGCCTGATTTGGGACAATGGCACAATAAATGTTAGAAATATGGCTTTACTTTTGACTCTGGAGTTTTTATTTTTAGTTAGGCTGGGGGAAAAAAAGCTTCCATTTATCAACTCAGCCTTTCTCACATCTGTTTCTTCTGTTGATCCAAAAGAAGGCTAAAAAAAAAAACTAGTTTAAAGCGCTTTCCAATGTCATCACAAACTATGAAATAATTAATTCTTGACTCCAGAATGGCAGTCTGATTTCTACTAAGATAAAGAAGCTGTTAACTCGCATATTAAATATATTTGCAAGTATTCATCTGGTTACTGTTTAAACATCTGTACAGACTCTGATAAAACTACTTCTTCAGGCAGATAATTCCACATCCTTATTGTTCCTACTTTAAAGAACCTTTGCCTTGGACTAAATCTCCTTTCTTCCAGTCTAAATGCGTGACCTTGTGTTCTATTTATGAATGGATTTCCAGACAATGGTTTGTATTGGGCCCCAGATATATTTGTATCATGTTATTATATCCCCTCTGAGAGGCCATTTGCTGGAATTAAATAGAATTTTTTAAATTTCATTTTTCCTCTCACTTTCTTTATAACTAAAATCTATTCTCCTTGTTAATTTTGTAGCACTTCTCCTTTAAACCCCTTTCCTCAATGGCTCTCAAACATAACCAATCTTGTTACTTTTAACTTGGTGGAGGTAAACTCAAGAGGCAGGAAATTGACCAGCGCACTTGCCTTGCAAAAACTTATCATTGACTTGCCTTGGGTAGTCTGTTACTGTACAACCAAAGAAAGATTAGGCTGAGATCTCCAGTGAACAAATGCATATTTTCAATGTGGGTAAATCTCATAAACTTTGTTTTATTTGTATTTTGAGCATTTAATAGGTTTCAACCTCATTCTTACTGTATGTTGCTCTACTTATTTAGTTGTTATAAAGATTTGCAGCTTTCTACGGCATTTTTACAAATGGACTTCATTATATACCGTGCCCCCCTTTTCCAGTAAAGCAATATATAGATAAAGCTATCTACACAAAACTCCAGCACTCAACAAAAAATATCAATAAAATGCAATATGCCTAGGTGCTAAACCACGCAAATATGAATAAACCTAACCGGTTTTATATCTTTTATTTATATTTGTTCATGTGTGTTGCGCTTCTCTATAGTACTGTATGAGAAAATGCCCTGTGGAGGTACTGGAGGGATTTTTCTTTTTAGGAGATTTGAGAAGCTGCTGCTATGGTCTCCATTTGTAATTTCAGGAGGAAATGTACTGTGGTGGTGTACCATCTAAAAATGACTTTATACAACTTTTTATGGATACGTGAAACTCCTGTTGTACCCCTGGTACCTACTTACACATTTGGTGGATGTTTTAAAGCATGGTTCCATATTGGAGGGAGATTATTATTAATTTTTTTGGGGGGGGGGGCACAATTTTCCATACACCGTTTAACTTGGACCGTTTTTTGTTCTTCCTCTCTAGTCTGATTAAAGGTTTTCTGAAACTCTTTCAGAAGTTATCTAGCAAAATTAGCTAAATGGCTTGTAGGTCGCTTGCAGTGGTGTGATTGGAATCTTGGATGGCATATACCTCAATTTAACAGTGGTTCCTTATAGAGACACCCTCTTCTTTCCATGTCACTGGTGGTCTTATTAATCATCTTTTTACTTTTCTTTTTTTTAATTTTTGTATATTTTTTTATAATGTATGTAAAATCAAAGTCAAGTGTTTGTCATGGGAAAGTACACCCTCTTTGAATGCTATGGTTTTAAATATCAGGACATCATGTATCTATTCCTTAGCAGGTCTTAACATCCGGTAAATACGACACGTGACCTAATACACCGTGTCATGGTTCATTTAACAAATATAAAGCCAAAATGTTAGTGACAGAGCCACTTAGTGTGTGTGTGTGTGTGTGTGTATATATATATGTATATGTATATGTGTGTGTGTGTGTGTGTGTATATATATATATATATATATATTTATATATATATATATATATCGTATTTATCGGCGTATAACACGCACTTTTTCTCCCTGAAAATAGGGAGAAAATCATGGGTGCGTGTTATACGCCGATATCCTACATTTACTTACCTGTCTTGAAGCGTGGGCCGGCTTCACAGCGCGCACCGCGGAACTGGAACTTAAATTTCAGGTTCCGGTTTCCAGGGGGACTGAAAGGAAGTGTGCACACTATTGTGTGCACACTTCCTTTCAGTCCCGCCGGTACTGGAACTTAAATTTCAGGTTCTGGTTTCCGGCGGGACTGAAAGGAAGTGTGCACACTATTGTGTGCACACTTCCTTTCAGTCCCGCCGGAAACCGGAACCTGAAATTTAAGTTCCAGTTCCGCGGTGCGCGCTGTGAAGCCGGCCCACGCTTCAAGACAGGTAAGTAAATATGGGACAGAGGGAAAGTGCACTAGGGGACACTATGGGAGGGGGGACACACTATGGGGTTGGAGAATACTATGGGGGGGGAGAATACTATGGGAGGGGGGAGAGAATATTATGGGGGGGAATACTATGGGAGGGGGGAGAGAATACTATGGGAGGGGGGAGAGAATACTATGGGAGGGGGGAGAGAATACTATGGGAGGGGGGAGAGAATACTATGGGAGGGGGGGAGATTACTATGGAAAGGGGGGGGAACACTATGGGATGAGGGGGGGGAATACTATGGGAGAGGTGGAAATTTCCTGGAATTTCCTTCTGGAAATGAGGTGCGTGTTATACGCCGGGGCGTGTTATACGCCGATAAATACGGTATATATATATATATATATATATATATATTAATTATATGTGTGTTTTTGTTTTTTTTCTGGTCTCCTTGGGCATACCTCATGCTTGTGTATAAGAAAATCTGTTAAAAAAACCTCATACTATTTCTTTGGAAAAAGAACCTAAGATTTGAAGGAAATTGCATAAATATGAGTTAAAAAAAAACCCCAAAAATGACTTATGTAAGCACTTTTTGCATCTTTTGCTGTTTGTGTTCAACCGCAATTTGCATCTTTTATTGCACCAAAACACATTATATACCCTTTTTTTAGAGGGCAAAAAGGGCTTTAATTTGATGTCGAATATACATATATAAATTCTCATTAATTCTAAAAGGAAATGCCAAAAAATGGAAGGAAAAAAAATCCTTTAATTTTTTTTTTTTTATTCAGTTTTGGCAACAATAATGTCCAGCTTTTTAATTACATTTTTTTGTTCCTAGAAATTTATGTTGCCATCAGTATTGCTTTTATTTAACATTTACTCTTCACAAATATTTGTTAAATATGGTAAACATTTAAAAAAAAATATAAAAATACTGAAAATTAAAAATTGCTCTTACAAAAAATTATTCGTGCTCAATGCGAAAATTGCACTGTTTTTGTGCATGAAGCACTTGCCATATTCAAACCTACTACAGAGATGCATGTTTTAAACCCCACATCAGTACATCTGTTCTGCTAAACCGTCTGGAATTTGCACTCATGTGCATTCAGCCTTGCTGTGCCTTGACTTAAACATTTGTGGTTGATTTAGTTTGCTTTACAGATTGTGGATCATGTAATGGAGGATGAGCTGGCGTGGTCTTGTGGAACCTTGGTGCTTCCTCCATTTTGGATATACCGTACTTTCACTAGACAAATATAGACTAAAATGATAGAAAGGGTCCATCCTAGCGAAAACCTATCTTTAGTATTATTAAAAAGACACTCCTTGAGGTGGCCTGTGCAATGTCCCCTTTATCCTGCAATGTTAATTATGGCAGTTTCTGATAAACTGCAATAATTACTTTGCAGGGTTAAGACTGGCTCTAGTGGCTGTCAATTCGACATGTCTGAGGAGGTGAGATCGGCGCTGAAATCTGGTAAATACAGTAAGCACTTGCAGTGCGGCAGGGGGGTTGATGAAGCTCTAATGATAAGAATATTCTAGTTTCCTTTTAATTATTGTTTTTCTTGCCCAATTGTGTTTGTTTGATTTTGTCGCTCCTCTGTACTTAGTTGTTTAAATATTAACCAATGCATTCGCTAGAAATTTAGCAAAATGTGTAGATTTTATTTATAAAAGTCATATTTTCTGTATCCGGTATATATTAAAGTTTCAAAAATAAAGAGCATTTATTATGTTTTACCCCAGACCTAGCGCCTGTGGTTGGTGACTTATTGCAAGTTACATAAAGTCAGGTGCACATGGAACTTTCCAGGAGCTTGGTTCTAAGTTGATGGAACTGGGGTTAAAAGTGGAATTATTTACTTACCGTATATACTCGAGTATAAGCCGAGTTTTTCAGCACATTTTTTGTGCTGAAAAACCCCAACTCGGCTTATACTCGAGTCAGTCTGTATTATGGCAATTTGCATTGCCATAATACAGACAATGGGGGCTGTGGGGGCTGCAGAGAGATGTTACTTACCTTTCCTGCAGCTCCTGTCAGCTCTCTCCTCCTCCGCCGGTCCGTTCAGCTCTTCTGTCAGCTCACAGTGTAAATCTCGCGAGAGCCGCGGCTCTCGCGAGATTTACACTGGGAGCTGACCGAGGTGCTGAACGGACCGGCGGAGGAGGAGAGAGCTGACAGGAGCTGCAGGAAAGGTAAGTAACATCTCTCTGCAGCCCCCACAGCCCCCTTCTACACAGTGCCCATCCACTGGACCACCAGGGAAGGAGAGCCCCCCTCCCTGGCCAGCTAGCAAGCAGGGAGGGGGGACAAAAATATATATATATATATATATATTAATAATAATAAAAAAAATAAAAATAAAAAAATAATAAAATAAAAAATAATAAAATAAAAAATAATAAAATAAAAAAATGTAATGAAACAAAAAAAAAATATTAAAATAATTATAAAAAATAAAAATGCCCACCCCCCACCAAGGCTCTGCATCACACTCTGCATTACACACACACATACACACACTGCACTCATACACACACACTGCATTCATACACACACACTGCACTCATACACACACACAGCACTCATACACACTGCACTCATACACACAGCATTCATACACACACACACAGCATTCATACACACACTGCACTCATACACACACTGCACTCATACACAGCATTCTCATACACACACACTGCACTCATACACACAGCATTCTCATACACACAGCATTCTCATACACACACACTGCATTCATACACACACACTGCATTCATATACACACACTGCACTCATATACACACACTGCACTCATATACACACTGCATTCTCATACACACACACTGCATTCTCATACACACACACTGCATTCTCATACACACACTGCATTCATTATATACACACACTGTAAATAAATATTCAATTAATATAATTTTTTAAGGATCTAATTTTATTTAGAAATTTACCAGCAGCTGCTGCATTTCCCACCCTAGTCTTATACTCGAGTCAATAAGTTTTCCCAGTTTTTTGGGGTAAAATTAGGGGCCTCGGCTTATATTCGGGTCGGCTTATACTCGAGTATATACGGTAATTTCTATCGGTAAATGTTAGTCTGTTGACTAGCACAATTAGGATGAACCTGAAGTTTTTAAAGCAGCCAGGACTGTTTAACAATTCTCCCGAATAATCACACTTGGTTCCTGCAGTCTACACACCTTTTGTGCTACCCCTCCTTGATCGTATATTGAAGGAAATATTCAATTTCCTTTTCTGTTTTTGTTTTATGTTGTATGCCCTATAGAGTAGTAGATTCATGGTGGTCCTAGTACACACCAAGCTGCCTTATAGCTTATATAAACTTTTTAGATCATGACCACAAAGTATGGATGATAGCATCATAAAACAGGATTGTCAGTTACTCACCATGACTATATACTATTAAAATTATTTAGAGCATTAACCTCTGTAAGTTGTTTGACAACTACAGTTTTGTGTTGGTCTCCACATATCATTTTTTTTTTTTTTTTTTTTAAACCATTTCCAGCATGCCTCGAAAAAAGTTTGGTTGTTTCTCTGTAAAATACCAAATCCGGTATTTGATCTCTTTAAAAAGGCTGTTTCCAGTGAACTAATGGTACTGGTATGTGTATTTATTACATCAGCAGTAATATAAACCATTTAAAAATACCTAATTAATGGTGTAATTAAATTGAACTGGACTACCTATATTTGTCTTGCATTTTCTTGTATGTATTTTAGTTTTTCTTACAGGTAAAACTAATGTATGCAAAATCAATGTGTGAAAACCTTGTTTAAATAAAAATTTAATTTCAAATTATGGTTTAATCATACTTGATTACCGTCTATTTAGAGCAGGGGTAGTCAACCTGGTCCCTACCGCCCACTAGTGGGTGGTTTGGGATTTCAGGTGGGCGGTTGTGGGTTCTGCAGATAACGCCCAGTGGGCCGCAGCATTATCCCTGTTTTGCAAACCCTTCCCACAATCTAAGACACCCCAAGGTGGCATGATTGCTTTACTGTTGGTATGAGTGACTTGCATGTCATGGTAATGTTGGAACTGCTTTTGGAATACTGAAAGGGTTACTCTTATCACCATGACAACTTCTGCCTTTATAAGTGGTCACAGTGGTAGTATTCTGTATGTACAGTGTTTCAGCTTGAAATGCTGCACATAGAGATATTTGCACTTTTATGCCAGGGGCTAGTTGCAGCCCCAGCATGTGACTTGGCAGCCCGGGAGTCTTTCGCAAATCAAATCTTGTGACCGATGTAACAAGCTTCTCTATTGCAGACTCCTGCATGGGGAAGCTCAAGTGTCACCTCCTTCTGTTTAGTATATTGCTGTTATTTTTTTTATTTTATTTTTTAAATGTGGTTAAATCCTAACCCTGCTCACTCCCTTCCTCCCCTTCCAGACTCAGAGCGCAAGCATGAGCACTGAGCCATGGAGAGTGGTCCAGTCAGGTGCTTCTCTGTGAGAAGCATTTGATTGGACCTTTGGAAGAAATCACAGTGATGTTGACAGGCTGTAGAAAAGAGCACAGTCAACTTTTCCCTAGCGCTGGTTTACAGGTAAGTATGTTGCTAGTTTTTTTTTTTTCTTTTTTACTTTATATGGAAGGGACCTAGCAGTAATGCCCAACAAGGCATTGCAAAGTGTAAAATATATTTAAAAAATCTACTACCTGCATGAAATCAAAGACTTATTTGTTGCTCTGAGAAACTGTTGGCTTTGCTTCTGGTAGTTATTTAGGTCACTGCCCTGTTGTAAATAAATAGCTTTCTGGTGAATACCCATACATATTTTTATTTATTTTTTCTTACCTCTTATGAGCAGATAAGGTTTTCTGTACATTTTGCAATACTTCTGTCAGTTACTTTACAATCAAAATAAGTTGGCCCCTTCCTGTGAATAGTATTCATGCCCATGTCCTAGCTCAGGATTTAAAATTGTAAGTCTTGCGCTACTAGTGAGCCCTTTTAGGCAGTTATACTTGCACAGAATATAGCTTAGTCTAAGAACCCCAGGGTGGCTCATACCCCTTTGCCCCATAGCTTAGCTTTTGAATACAGCTCTTAACTGTTTGTTTATTTCATGATAACCTGTAACACCTTGTATAGTATACAGCATATAGGCTGCAGACAAACGTCAACTGTCACTTCTTATGTCATACACCGGTCTGCTCACACATGTAAGGGAATTTAGGTTTTCCCTTCGTATAGTGGCAGTACTTACAAGTGGGATGTTCCTTAGGGTTCTGGACAAGAAGCGCCCCCTTCTTTAGAATTTAAATGCTGTGCTCCGCCTGCTGCCTCCATATAAGCTGTAACCCAGAGACACACACCAGTTCTTCTTGTCCCGGCAAACGGGACGGACAGATTTCCCCCGGTCTGGTGGAGAATGGTGCGATCAGCACAGGCTGCTGATCGAGGAGGTTAGTGTCCGATAGCTCCCCGGGCGGGATCTGAGTGGCACAGTGCTTCCGGTTTTGCGTTACGGAACGCAACGGGTACTGCTCTTTATGTGGCTTGCTCGTTGAGTTCCCGGGCGGTCCTCATCGTGGCTTTACGCATTCGCACAGCGGTGGCGTTGCGTTCCACCAAACACGGAATCGCGCTACTGTGCATGCGCGAGACGGTGTTGGCGCCAAATTCAAAAAATTTTGATTAAAAGCTGTGCAGAACCTTTCTTACCCCAAGGGTGGGTGTCCAGTTCTGGTTCTCCGTGTCTCCAGCCCTCCTACACGGATCTTAGGTGGTTTAAGGTGAGGTTTAATGTTTTAAACTCTCCTTTTATTTCACCTATGCTTATGCATGCTTCACTAATGTATTTTATTAATTTTACTATTCTGATATTCCAGATATGTCCAGCCCTATATCTCCGGATAAGGCAGATAAAGAGGTCAACATCTGTTCCCAAAAAAGCCACAAGCAAATATAAGCATTTATCTTGTCTGGAATGTGCTGTACCTCTACCTGACGGATGTCGCATCAGAATTACTGGAGAAAACAAAACAGACGGATATGGCATCCTTCCTGGGCTGGTTTCAGGAAAATTGTCCCAGACATTTGAGTCTTTTAAGATTCTGTAAAGAAACAGCCGGCTATTCAAGAAAGTCTGCCTAAAAAACGTAGGAGGAATAGATCTCCTTCTGTGTCTGACGTCTCGTCAGGAGAATGTTCTTTTTCTTCACCTTCGGATATTTCTAGCTTCAAGTGTGGAGGAGTGTTTTCCACTAGAAGAGCTGAAGAAATTTCTTAAAGAAGTGACGACGGCGGACAAGAAACTGAACCTACCAAGGGTAAGGTTAAAGGTTTCAAAATGTCTCCTGAAATCTTGGATCTCCATCATATAGAATGGAAGAATCCTGTAAGACGTGCGTTCATTTCAAAGCATTTTTAAACTGCTGTTCAAGCTACAATCTGAAGAAAAATGGGATGATCTTCCTAAGGTGGATGTTCAGATTGCCCAGCTATCAAAGAAAACCACTATACCCATTGGCGAAGTCTCAGGGCTTTAAGATCCAATGGACGAACGGGCCGGAACTTCGTGTAGAAGTATATTCCAGGCCGCAGAGCTGAAATTGCAGGTTCAGCGGTTCTCAGAGCTCAGAGCGTTTGGCTACAAGCCTGGAAGATTCCCTTATGGGAAAATCAGATACAGATCCTTCCCATCTCTTGGCGAGAATTATGGGTTTGTCGTCAGTAGCCAGAAGAGCTTTTTGGCTACGAACATGGACAGCTGACTGCGTCTAAGGCATCCTTATGTGAATTACCCTTTGAGAGGAACAACATTTTTTTGGCACTCCTTTGGAAGACATTATTAGACAGATGTCTAATACGGAGAAAGTTCTGCCTCTGGAATCAAGAACCCAGGGATAGTAAAGATTTCAGTACAAGGGTCAGAGGTCCTTTCGTTACCAGGGCGGTTTCGCAGGTTTCAAAACACGGTGGAATCAACTGCCAGTGGTCTAGACAGGAATCCAACAGGCATGACAAAAAGAGACGCCATAAGAGTGGGAGGACGCCTTCGGTTCTTCGCCCAAGAATGGGAAAAGAGTGCTTCAAATGGGTGGATTACAAGAACCGTTTCAGAAGGTTACAGAATGAAGTTTTCATCGAAACCACTTCCATCCTTCCTACTGTCAAAGCCTATGACCATACCAGTCTGAAAATGCCTGATCTCATCAGATCTCAGAAGCCATCAGACTTCATGGAGGCGTGGGTTCAGATCCCACTAACTATCCATCAAGAGTAAAAACAGAGGCTCTCCTAACAGAAGCTCTTCTTCTTTTAAGAAAAATGTGGTAGAGAAGGTACCCAAACGTTGGGAATTTCAGGGAGTTACTCACGCCTTTTTCTGGTTCAAAAACCAGATGGATCATTCCGGCCGATCCTAGACCTGTAACAAGTAAACACCTGCATACCGTACTAGAAGTTCCGTTTGGAACGTATTCTGTCTATGACACACATTTTACAAAGGGAGATTACATGGCAGAGTTGGTTTTAAAAGATGCTTATCTCCAGGTACCGGTTTCAGAATCTTCCCGGAAGTTTCTCAGGTTTGCGGTTCTAACAAGAAAGCGAAGGATTCTCCATTTACAATTCAAGACTCTTCCCTTTGGCCTGTCCTCAGCTCCTCGAGTTTTACGAAAATCCTGGCACCCATAGCGGCAGTTTTTCGTCTGAAAGGTATCTCAATTGTTCCATACCTGGACGTTTGGTTCCTGAAGGCCCAATCAAGACAACTGCTAAATCTTTGGATCCTGAACCTGGAAAAATCCAAGCTGACTGCGTCACGAAGTCTAGAGTTCTTGGGTCTCTGAGAAAATTCACAGTCCCTCTCTCTCTTTCTACCAATAGTGAAACAAATGAGGATTTTAATAGCCATATCAAAGCTGCATAAAAACCTAAGTTCAATCAGGGATGCTATGAGGTTACTAGGCCTCCTCGCTTCTGCAATCCCAGCAGTGGCCTGGGCAAAGGCAGAATCAAAACCATTGCAATGGGACATTCTTTCCCAATGGACACGAAAACAGGAAGATCTAGACTCTCCCTTCCACCTATCCAATGGGGTGAAAAGACACTGAACTGGTGGAACACAGAAGCAACATCTCAAAGGGCCTATCGTTTGCTCAGAAACAATGGTTTACGATAACCACAGATGCCTCCCAGATGGGTTGAGGTGCCCATCTAGGTTCTCAGTTCCATCAAGGTCTTTGGAACAGAGTGGAGGCAGGCGCTTCCTTGAATTTCAGGGAATTAAATGCGGTTTGGAAGGCACTGCTCTCCTTCCGTTCAGCCATCACCAATCAGTCAGTGAGCATTCAGTCGGACAACGCCACTACAGTGGCTTATTGGAATCACCAGGGAGGCACGAAGGTAACAGCTCTGCAAGATCTCTGCTACCACATGATGTCTTGGGCTCAAGCGAATCTTCTCGCTATATCAGCTACCCATATCAGAGGGTCTCTAAACGTTATTACGCTGATTTGGTCTCAGGCAGACTGGGCACTGTCAAGCCAAGTTCTTTATTGGTGCTGGGTTCACACTTCGGCAGGCCGGAGCTAGACCTGTTTGCCACAAGGAGAAACAGGAAAGTACATTGATTTGCTTCTCTCCATTCAGGAGATTACCCAGTTGTACTAGACAATCTAGCGATACCTTGGAACTTCGACAGGGCTTATATTTCCCTCCTGTCGCTCCTATACCACGGATTGTTCAGAAGTAAGTTGGAGAAGGCAAGAAATTTGTCAGTCCTGCCCTTCTGGCCGTACAGAAGTTGGTTTTCAGAAGTGGAAAACATGACAATCTCACGGTGGCATCTCCCAGTCTCTTTTCAAATATTGGAGAATGTTACTCTCCCCGTGGAAACTCTGGAGATGTTTCACCTGACGGCATGGTTGCTGCAAGGGTGATCCTTCAAGGCCATGGTCTTTCTGACCTTTTATGTGTTGTGTTGCTGTCTTCTGTCCGCTGGTCCACTTCGAAAATCTGTTTCGGAGTTTGGATGAAGTTCAGAACCTGGTGTTCACTTCGAGGTTTGGATCCGGCCAAAGCCTCTAGCCCGGAAATTCTTTCTTTCTTTTTTGCAAGATGGGTTTGAAGCCGGCCTGGGAGTATCTACACTCAAAGGCCAGATTTCAGCTCTGTCACTTCCTGGTTCATGACATTGCCTCAAACCTGCTTATTCGAAGATTTCTTAAGTCCATAAGGCTTAAGAGGCCTCCTAGTTGGTACCTTTCCCTACTTTGGATTGGTCTCTGGTGCTTCAAGCCCTTTGTGAACCACCGTTTGAACCATTACTGGAGGTTCCTATCAAGCTACTTACCTTCGAGACGGTTTTCCTGGTGGCTATCACCTCTTCTAGATGAGTAGGTGTGATCCGAGCTCTCTCTTCCTCTCCGGAGTTCACCATTTTTTTCATCAAGACAAGGTGGTCCTGCACACCAAGCCTTCTTTTTTGCCTAAGGTTATTTTTAGGGCTGCGATTAACCAACCTATTGTCCTACCGTTTTTTTTTTTTTTTTGTCAATCTCCTACATTGGATCTGGAAAGAAAGTGGCATCTCCTAGATGTTAGAAGATCCCTGAAAATCTGTCTTCAGAAGACTCAGGGATTTAGATCCGTAGACATCTATTTGTATACTTTCATGGCACTAACAGGGGTTGTGCTGTCTCAAGACCCTCTTTGGCCAGATGGCTAACGTATACAATCAGGTTGGCTTATCAATCCAAAGGGATTCCCCTTAGTTTCCCTTTAAAGGCTCGTTCCGCTAGAGCTATGGCGACCTCCTGGGCCGAAAAAGCAGCCTCCTCACCTGAAGACATCTGCAAAGCTGCTGCTTGGTCTTCCTTACATACCGTATTTTTCGCTCCATAAGACGCACCTCACCATAAGACGCACCTAGTTTTTAGAGGAAGAAACCCAGAAAACAATATATTCTGAACAAACTGTCCCATAGTGTTTCTTACTATGGGACAGTTTGTTCAGAATATTTTTTTTTCTCCCCTGTCCCATAGTGTCCCCCATCCCATAGTCTTCATCCCCTCCTCCCCTCCCCATAGTCTTCATCCCCTCCTCCCCTCCCCATAGTCTTCATCCCCTCCTCCCCTCCCCATAGTCTTCATCCCCTCCTCCCCTCCCCATAGTCTTCATCCCCTCCTCCCCTCCCCATAGTCTTCATCCCCTCCTCCCCTCCCCATAGTCTTCATCCCCCCCTCCCCTCCCCATAGTCTTCATCCCCCCCTCCCCTCCCCATAGTCTTCATCCCCCCCCTCCCCTCCCCATAGTCTTCATCCCCCCCTCCCCATAGTCTTCACCCCCCCCTCCCCTCCCCATAGTCTTCATCCCCCCCTCCCCTCCCCTCCCCTCCCCATAGTCTTCACCCCCCCTCCCCTCCCCTCCCCTCCCCATAGTCTTCATCCCCCCTCCCCATAGTCTTCATCCCCCCTCCCCTCCCCTCCCCTCCCCATAGTCTTCATCCCCCCTCCCCATAGTCTTCATCCCCCCTCCCCTCCCCTCCCCTCCCCATAGTCTTCATCCCCCCTCCCCATAGTCTTCATCCCCCCTCCCCTCCCCATAGTCTTCATCCCCCCTCCCCTCCCCTCCCCATAGTCTTCATCCCCCCTCCCCATAGTCTTCATCCCCCCTCCCCTCCCCATAGTCTTCATCCCCCCTCCCCTCCCCTCCCCTCCCCATAGTCTTCTCTTCTCTCCCATACTGTCCCCCTCCCCTTGTCCCATAATTACTTACCTGTCTTGTAGCGTTTCTCGGCAGCACAGGGCGCACCGCGGTACTGGAACTTGAATTTCATGTTCCGGTTTCCGGCGGGACTGAAAGGAAGTGCGCACACTGAGCTGAGTGCGCACTTCCTTTCAGTCCCGCCGGAAACCAGAACATGAAATTCAAGTTCCAGTACCGTGGTGCGCCCTGTGCTGCCGAGAAACGCTACAAGACAGGTAAGTAATTATGGGACAAGGGGAGGGGGACGCTACAAGACAGGTAAGTAAAACTTCATATTCGCTCCATAAGACGCACAGACATTTCCCCTCACTTTTGAGGGGGAAAAAAAGTGCGTCTTATGGAGCGAAAAATACGGTACTTTTATCAAGCATTGTAGGCTGGACGTATTCTCATCATCTGAAGCTGCTTTGGGCGTAAGGTGCTACAAGCTGTGGCCTGCTGAGTTCCCACCCTTTGTTTTTATGCAGGGGTCTTGCTATATCCCACTTGTAAGTACTGCCACTATACGAAGGGAAAAACAGTAATTTTACTTACCGTAAATTCCTTTTTTCTTAGTATAGTGGCAGTACTGGCTTTCCCTCCGCTTAGATTAAATTCTATGCATCATTCGGTCTCCGTTTGGTTCTTTTGTAGTACTGGTGTGTGTCTCCTGGTTACAGCTTATATGGAGGCAGCAGGCGGAGCACAGCATTTAAATTCTAAAGAAGGGGGAGCTTCTTGTCCAGAACTCTAAGGAACATCCCACTTGTAAGTACTGCCACTATACTAAGAAAAAAAGGAATTTACGGTAAGTAAAATTACTGTTTTTGTCCTGGCTGTAGACTTATGTATTTGAGGGGCAGATAATTGATTGGTTCAAATCATAAGTCATCACCACATGTAATAAGTTTATTTATAGAGCATTGTGAGAAATCTGTGTACCTTACTGGTCCTGTGATGCAGCGGACACACACACTCACTCACTCACTCACTCTCTTCCCTGGGGTCCAGTGGGGCTGCTCTCTAATCTTTCTGCAGTGCCTCTCCGCAATCTGTAGTGATCCCAGGACCGGAGTGACATCTTATTCCAGCATCACTGAAAAGTGCGCGAGGGAACAGAGCGTAACTGCGAGAAGATTACTAGCTTTTCCATGTACCATCACCAGAAAATCATTTCAAGATCTTTACTTCCTGATCTGTGGTTACTTTTGTTCGTATATTGTAAGCTAGTACTCATATCTTTGATATGCTGGGCTCTTAGTTTGCAGAAAAATAAAGATATTAGAACTTAATTCATAAAGTCATTATCTGTTAGTCAAGGTAAGAAGAAAAATATATAGCTGTCAAGGAGAGATATGTAAAGCAACTCAATCAACAGGATTTATTCAAAAACAAAACACTATAGCATAAACTAAAGATTTAATTGTCTTTTCTTTTTGGTGCATTCTGTGGCCCTTCCTAGCTGAGATCATCAAGATCTCAGTCAATCCAATAGTTAGGGAGGCTGCTGCACTAATCAACATCTCATTGTTGATTCATGAATCTCTGTGGGGAGCCAACAGGTGAACATGGGTCCTGCATCGATTGTAGGACTAAAATATGGAAGAGCCTCTATTGACTGAATGAATGCACCTATAGGTGTTAATAGGAAAATAATCTAAACATTCTTTTGAGAAACATTTAAATTGAACTGGCTATAGACCTGAGAAACACTATATCAAGCTGTAATGATTCTCATGACTAGTGACTAGTGTCACTTTAAAGGTGTTCATTAACCAATAAAACTGCAAATGTTTGCTGTACTTCTTATGTTTTAGCATCCTTTTAATTTGGCAGTATTCATTTGACATAAATGGTGTCTTGTGTTGTACAAAAATCCTGAAATCAATTTTTCCCTTCAGATTAGAGGCAGTGCTTTACCAATGGGATTTCTAATCTGGAGGGAAAAATAGGCAGGCAATTCTTCAACTTATTTAAGACCCTCCCCTTAATTAACTACATTCCTTTAAATAACATCTCACCTCAAACAACCCCAGTTCTTTGCCTGCCTTTGGCAGGGGAGGTGTGCAGGTTTTCTCCACAGGAAGCAGGTGAGAAGGGCTGAGGCTCGGGAGGCTCTGCTTCCTTTCAAGGTAAGTATAGTGTGGAACGCCGGACGGCGTGTTCAGCCGTTTTTTTATGCCGTCTCGTCCGCGCCAGGTGCCGGTCAGACGAAGGACGCAGGCGTGCGTCGGCTGGGAGGTCCTGCGGTGAAACGCACATACAGGTTACGTTGCGTTCCACCAGGGATTCGTGGAGCGCTATGCACATGCTCAATGCGAACCTGGATTCAGGCGCCAAATCTGAACTTGGTGTTTTTCGTTCAGTGGCTACAGGACTTAAAGGAGCAACTTCCAGCAGCAACCTCTGTTTGCCAGGAGCTATCAGATCTGTTGCAAGTGTGTTTCTCACCTGCCCTCCAACACACTGTGAGGCCATTTAAGGTAAGACATTTAGGCTCTAGCCTGAATCTTAAAGGGGAAATAAAATAAAAAAATATATATAATATATATATATATATATATATATATAAATTTTTTATTTCTCTTTCTTTCCTCAGTATGTCTAATCCAGAGATTCCGGAGAAAGCTACAGAAAAGGGGAAATGCTCAATATGTTTCCAACCTATGCCGGATGGATATAAAAAGAAACTTTGTTCTCTATGTTCCAAAGAGGCTTCGGAGGAAGCTAAAAAATCAGAAATGTCCACATTTCTTAGCTGGTTACAGCAGAGTATGCAGCAAACATTTGTGGATATGCAAACGGCAGCTATGCAATCAGCCCAGGCTTTGGTTTCTCAGGATTTACAGGTAGTAAAACATTCAAAGAAAAGGCAGAGAACCTGGGAAGATTCAGATACAAGCTCAGGTACTGGTGCTTCTGATTCTGGAGAGGCTTCAGCTAGTGATTCATCTGAGGAGGAATTTGCTTTTCCAGAAGAAGCCATTGGGAAATTAGTAAAGGAAGTACAGAACATTATGGCCAATGGGGTGTCTGAGAAAAGAACTAAAGTTTTCCCGTTACATCAACAACTTAAGGAGTTGGTTTTAAGGGAATGGAAATACCCAGGTCACAAACCTTTTTAAACTCTTTTTTTCCATAGAAGCGGACCAGGACTGCCTGCTGGATACAGTCCCTGTAGTGGACGTCCCTATAGCTCAGATTGGGAAGAAAACGGCGTTACCTATTGGTGACTCAAGTGGTTTAAGGGATGTGATGGAGAAGCGGATGGACTCGTCCTTAAAGAAGTTTGTTTCTTCAGCGGCCCAAGCGAAAGCTCTAATCGCAGGAACATCCGTGGCTAAAGCCCAAAAACATTGGCTAGAAGAACTAGAGAAGGTTTATGCAGGAGAGTCAAAGGGAGATCCAGTGAAGCTATTAAAAAAAATATCAAAATGTCGGCAGATTTTTTTGGTAGATGCTTCCTCAAAGTCTAAAATTGTCTGCTAAGAATTTGGGTCTAACGACAGTATCTAGAAGAGCACTTTGGCTTAGAAACTGGTCAGCTGACGCGACATCAAAAACTTTTTTTGTGTGACTTACCCTTTGAATCTGGAAGACTATTCGGGTCTAAATTAGATGATCTGTTAAAACAGATGAAGGCCTTGCCTGAATCCCATAAGAGACAAGTTTGGAACCGTAAAGTGGGAATTCAGCCCTCATTTAGAAGTTCCTTTCGCAGGAACTACTATAGGGGTCAACAAAAGAGTCTTCGATTATAGAAAGACTCACGGACAAGAGAAATAAAATGTTGTGACGCCAGGCCAGTGGGAGGAAGATTGTCTCACTTCCTACATCACTGGGAAAGTACGACATCGGATCTCTGGGTTCTCTCAGTAATAAAGTACGGGTACAGTCTGGAACTGACAAATACCCCCAATTTTTTTTTTATGTTCCAAGGTTCATTCTCAGGAAACGGTTAGCTTTGATGCAAGAAGTGTCAAGCTCCTGCAGAAGAGTTTTGGAAGAAGTACCCCGAAGAGAGACATCAGGGCACATATTCAAGACTATTTTTGGTACCAAAGCCAGATGGTTGTTGCAGACCGATACTAGACCTAAAGGCCGTAAACAAGTATATTGTAAGAAAGAGGTTCCGTATGGAATCAATAAAATCTGCTTCTCTTCTGGTTCAGCCAAGAAATTGGTTTGCGTCCCTGGATTTAACCCCTTAAGGACACATGACATGTGTGACATGTCATGATTCCCTTTTATTCCAGAAGTTTGGTCCTTAAGGGGTTAAAGGACGCTTATCTTCATGTGCCCATGGCAGAATCCAGCAAAAGGCTACTAAGATTTTCGATCTGCATCCAATCGGTGACCAAGCATTAACAATTCAAAGCCCTGCCATTCGGCCTTTCATCTGCGCCCAGGTTGTTCACAAAACTGCTAGTGGTCATCTCAGCGTATCTAAGAAGTTTGGGGATTTATGCCCTTCCTTATTTGGACGACTGGCTTTTGATTGCGGAGTCAAAGGAGCAACTAAAACTAGACCTTCTTACAGCTCTACAAGCTCATGGTTGGCTAATAAATTTCAGCAAGTCGGAATTGGTTCTGGTTCAAAGGATTCAGTTCTTGGGTCTAATCTTAGACTTAATCTCCATGAAGATTTTCCTGCCAGAGGAGAAGAAGCTAAAGATAAAACATTCAATTCAGAGACTCAGAGAAAAAGTTTTTTTCAGTCAGAGAAGCAATGAGTTTACTGGGTCCTTTTTACGGCTTCTATCCCTGCCGTCGGTTGGGCAAAAGCCAGAATGAGGCCTCTTCAGAAAAACATTCTACAAGTATGGAATCGACGGGCTGATGAAATTCAACAATCAAACTTTGAGGAGTCTTCATTGGTGGACCTCGTCTCGGTTCCTGCAAGCAGGGCTTTCATTCCAAATGAAATCCTTCAGAATTTTAACAGACGCCTCGGCACTGGGCTGGGGTGCCCATTTGGGGGACCTGAAGAAGCAGGGGCTTTGGCAAGAAAAGGATGTGAGAACTTCCTCAAATTTCAAAGAATTGAAGGCAGTGTGGATGGCTCTCCTGGCATTTCAGTTCCAGAGAAAAGGTCAGCATATTCAGATATGTTCGGACAATCAAACGACAGTGGCGTTTTTAAACAAACAAGGTCGACAAGATTGGAAACTTTTGTTCAAAGATCATGCTGTGGTCGGAAGTGCACCTCCTATCGATCTCGGCGGTTCACATACTGGGAAAATTCAACGTATTCGCAGACGCCCTGAGTCGTCATCACTTAAAACAGATTGGTCCCTTTCGTGCAGAATTTTCAGGCTTATTTCAGACCGTTTCGGTTGTCCAGAAATAGACCTTATGACCTCCAGGACAAACAGGAAGACAAGACGGTTTGCATCTCTGAACCCCGCAGACAAACCCGATATCATAGATGCTCTGTCAGTACCATGGAAGTTCAACCTTGCATATGTATTCCCACCAGTAGTTCTTATTCCCAAAGTGCTTCAAAAGATCAAGTTGGAAAAAGTAAGGATTGTCATAATCCTTCCCTGGTGGCCAAGAAGAAGTTGGTTTTTGGTTCTTCTAAATATTCCAAGGGACACTTTTTGGAAGCTTCCACTGTCAGAAGAAATTCTAGATCCCTCCATGGTTCCTCTTCCAACTCTTCAGAGATTCCAGTTGACGGCTTGGTGTCTGAACTCCAGATTTTAAAGAGTAAAGGCTGGTGGGGTCTGGCTGCAGAGCAGAGAGGCAGCATGTCTTAGCAGCTCCTGCTCACCAGAACAAACAAAGTAGAATATCGCGACTAAAACAGCGGCTACTCGATACAACAAGGTCACTAACCGAGAGGGAACAAAATGACACCACTTAAGTGACAGTTCAAGCAATACTCACCCATCACCCTGTTGAGGCCTACAAGCAAGGCAGGCGCAGGAGAGATGGCTGCTCCCCTGCTGCCCCAACAAGGCGAAAACTTAAACTGGGGCCCGGTCCATCCCCACCCGAACCCCATGCAAGGTACTTGTAACATGACACCAACTACTACCGACAAGGCCAACAAAATGGCGGATGCCTCCCACGCTACTGACCCATGCAGTGCAGCGCTGGAAACGGAGCGCCGGTTAAATAAAATCTTCGCCTCCTTTTGGGAGAAACTGGAGGCCTGCAAGCAACCTCCAGTGCCGGAAAATCTGCCCACAGACCAGCCACAGAACCTACATCAGGCAGTCAAGCGGAGGGTAGCACTAACCCCCTCTGAAAATAAACTCACAAGAGGCAAGCACCAACAAGGAGCCATCTTGGGGTCATGCTTCTGGAGCCCCACAGAGTGCAGCAGCAGACCAGGGGCAGCACCCAGAGACCTGGGAAAACCCAGGAGAGGGCGCCCAAGGCTACCTCACCTGCGAGTGCAGATGTGACACAAGCTCCAGAGGGGCAAAGTGGGCTTGAACAAGCTGGAGAAACGGCGGGACGCTAGGCCCCATGAAGCGACAGCCACAGGCAGATCCTCCCGTGGCAGTGGCATCCCACGATCGGTCCGGGAGACAGGCCACGCAACCACAAGACTGACTGACTCAATATGCCCCACCAAGATCACGTCCACACGGGAAGGTCCATACGCATCTCAACCCATGGGCTACAGAGCTGGATGCCTCACCCTGCACAGTGTGGATACACACAGCCCCTGCAAGGCATCAGCTGACTTGAGAATCAAGCTGGGGACTCTAATACAGGCAAGGTGCCTATTGCCTAGTATCTCTAAGTACTTTAGTTGAACATTCACATACGTTTAGCCTCTGCTATAGAGACAGTCCTAACCTACCTTGATTACTTGGGGACGAGTGGGTGGGTTGGGGGGGGGGGGGGGGTCTTCTTTTATGTTTATCTTATGTTTAGTTATTTGACAGAATGCTAATCGCTCATATGCTTTGCATACATCACAGCTACACATCACATGCTCGCAAACTGTAATTTGCTTGTTGATCATCTGCTATGTCTAGCATTACTAACTTACTAAAAATGCTCACTCCTGCCATAACACTGTAAAATTGTGTTGATTATGTTTGCGCTTGTTAAAGCTGTTAAGGCAATACAGACATTGACAACTCATCTGCCTACACGCCATTGGGTCAAGACCGCTAATCCCGCGATGTCTTAGCTATACCATAGTTAATTATCTGGTTAACAGTATCTAATGTGGAAAACAATTGTAGGAACACGGCTTAATCTAGTACGCTAATCTCGCATATGGTTTCTTACTGCATAGACCGCTCGGACTAACCCATCTCCTACTCTACATAAACTTTAAAATGTGCAATCAGTATGTAATGCTGGCCAACTAGCATAGTATGTTGTTTGTTGCATTCTCATCTCTCACCTCACAACTATCTAAGTTTAAAAACAGTCTTCACGTCATTATATATAAAAAATGTGCATTGTATTCCCTTGTCATGCCTTACTACATTGATGTTTATTACTTTATCGCGGGTACATGCTGTTGGGGCATGGCACACACATTTGCAACGGTTATTTTTCATTATGCACTCAAAAATAAAGAATTTATAAAAAAAAAGAGTAAAGGCCTAGATCCTGAGGTCATAAACATTTTATTGGCTCCTAACAAAGAGTCTACGTCTAAAGTTTACTCCAAGATTTGGAAGAATTTATGTCAATGGTGTTGCAGGTTTAAAGAGGACCCTGTTTCCGCCTCCATCCAAAAGATTCTCAAATTCCTTCAGATGGGATTTGCAAAGGGATTGAAGCCAGCATCTTTAAAATTACAAGTTTCAGCTATCAGTTTCTTTTCTTTCAGGTGTTTAGCCTCAAACATTCTGATATCTAGATTCTTCAGGGCTCTGGGCCGTTTAGTTCCCAACATTAGGGAAACCTGTCCGCCCTGGGATCTAAATTTAGTTTTATCCGCTCTTTGTGAGCCGCACTTTGAACCTCTAGCAGAGGCATCTGAAGATTTTATCTTTAAAAAACGTTTTTTTTGGTGGCAATCACATCGGCCAAGAGGGTGGGAGAAATCCAAGCTCTACGGGAAAACTTTCCATTTTTGGTCTTTCATCAAGACAAGGTGGTTTTGAATTCTTCTAACATCAACCAAGAAGTGGTATTGCCTACTTTCTGCCCAAATCCTTCAAATGCCTTGGAAAGAAAAGTTTCACTGCCTAGATGTGAAGAGATGTCTTATGCAATATCTTGAACCTACGGAATCTTTTAGAAAGGATAACGGCCTTTTTGTCTTGATCAATGGCACAAGGAAAGGGATGAAAGCTTCAAAGAGTTCTCTGGCTAGATGGCTGAAGGATTGTATTCTTTTGGCTTATTCCTCAAGCAACGTGGACATTTCAGGCCCCATAAAGGCCCATTCAACTAGGGCTATATCTACGTCTTGGGCTCTGCGCGCGGCAGCTACTCCTCAGATTTGTTCAGCGGCTACTTGGCCATCTCTGCATATGTTCTCGAAGCATTACAGGTTAGACATACTGGCCTCAGAAGATGCAGCTTTTGGGCGAAAGGTGCTACAAGCAGTGGTGAAATAAATCCCGCCCTTTGGAATTGCTTTGTCATATCCTATTAGTAAAGCACTGCCTCTGAAGGGAAAAACATAAATTTTTACTTACCGTAAATGTCGTTTTTTTTTTTTCCCCCTGAAGATTAGAGGCAGTGCTAGAATTCTCTCTCCCCCCCCCCCCCCCCCCCCCCCCTCTTTTTTTTTTTTTTTTTCTTATAATAAACTCTGAATTATGCAGGTATCGGCTTGTGTATTTTCTAGGGTTGTTTGAGGTGATCTGTTATTTAAAGGAATGTAGTTAATTAAGGGGAGGGTCTTAAATAAGTTGAAGAATTGCCTGCCTATTTTTCCCTCCAGATTAGAAATCCCATTGGTAAAGCACTGCCGCTAATCTTCAGGAAAAATTAATTTTTACTTACCGTAAATGTTTTTATTTTTTTTTAACTTGTCTTCTATTCACTTCCATTTGCAGTTGTTAGATGGTATCCCTCGCTTTGCTTCCTTTATAATTGTCCTCAAGTTGAGAATGCAAAGCTTTATTTTGTATGTATTTAATGCCCAGCCTATTTGGTTTAGCAGAGTTACATCTACATCGGTAAAACACATATTTAAGCATTCTTTTAAAATTGTTTTACTTAATATAAAAGCAATAAATGTTTTGCTAATCACAAATCAAATTTAGCGTAATCAAAAGGAAGTGTTTTTTTGTTTTTTTTTGAGACAGACAGCAAAGTGAACAGTTTTAAAATGCTAGGACAACTACAAACACATACTGCACCCACTACACACAAATATTTATGTAAAGATATAAAAAAAAAAAAATCTGACTGGATTGTATATTTTCTGCTTTTACCTCTCAAATGTTCAGAAAGAACAAAACCCATTAAATAAACAAACATTTTACCTTCTCTGGGTGGCTAACCATCAACGCATCCCTACTTTACTCCTTTAGGCCGACACTGAAAAGGCTTTTGATCAACTTCTTCAGCCTTTTCTGTTTGTGACACTGAATAAACTGGGCTTCCCTCAATCCTTTTTTTGAGGCTCCAAAGGCAAACTTTCTAATTCCACATACTAATCCCCCCCTCCCTTCCCATTCCATAACGGAACATGACAGGGATGTCCCCTATTCTATTTGCAATATCTTTGGATCCATTGCTTCAGACATTGACAAGGCCATTGGGGCATGTACATACACAAGGAGGATTATAAAATGGCTTTTTATGCAGACGACCTGCTATTAAAGGACATACTCGTTTTCCTGGCACTATAGTGCCCTGAGGGTGCCCCCACCCTCAGGGACCCCCTCCCGCCCGGCTCTGGAAAGGGGAAAAGGGGTAAAACTTACCTTTTTCCAGCGCTGGGCGGGGAGCTCTCCGCCTCCTCTCTGCCTCCTCTCCGCCCCGTCGGCTGAATGCGCACGCGCGGCAAGAGCTGCGCGCGCATTCAGCCGGTCGCATAGGAAAGCATTTATAATGCTTTCCTATGGACGCTTGCCTCCTCTCACTGTGATTTTCACAGTGAGAATCACACAAGCGCCTCTAGCGGCTGTCAATGAGACAGCCACTAGAGGATTTGGGGGAAGGCTTAACCCATTTATAAACATAGCAGTTTCTCTGAAACTGCTATGTTTATAAAAAAAAATGGGGTAACCCTAGCTGGACCTGGCACCCAGACCACTTCATTAAGCTGAAGTGGTCTGGGTGCCTAGAGTGGTCCTTTAACCTTGACAGAACCAGTACAGTCCCTTCTGCAGTTGCTGTCCTGTCTCTAAGAATATGGCTAGATCTTGGTATACAAATTGAATATAGACATAACAGTGTTTTTTGCCGCTCAATATCCCTGTTGCAATGTTTTCTGATCTGAGGCAAAAATACCCCTTCAGCTTTGAGGCATCCACTATCTGGGTATCCATCTTCCGGCTGAACTTAACCAAACGTATCACCTCAGCTACACTGCGTTACTGAAAACAGCGCAGCGGAATCTAGAAAACTGGCATGGACTATATCTCATGGATGGGACGCCTGGCTTCTATAAAGATTAACTTGCTTCCTCGATTTTTGTATCTATTCCAAGCACTCCAGATAGGTTTATACTGCATATTTTAAATTTCTACAATCCAGAGTAGACAAGTTAATATGGGCCTACAAAAAAAAGCAAGGATAAAGAGAGCAACAATGTACATACCAAACTAGGCAGGTGGGCTAGGTCTCCTACACTTTCTACATTTTCATGCCGCCCAGTTAGCCCAAGTCCTACAGGCCAGACCTCACATGCTCTATTACCCCAGCACTTATCACTTCCATTAAAGTTTAGGACAAACTTGCAACCAAATACACCTTGGTATCTAACCCTTCACCACTCACTCCACTCCTATGCAACTCACAATTCCAGCCAGTTATGACCTCCAAGATTTCTTTTATTTTGATGACACTGACCTCCTTTTAGGTTTTTTTCATTTATTTCAGGGAGCTCAATTGATACCATTTCCAGACCTACCGCAAACCACCTCCTTATCTACCTTTTACCATTTTCTCTACTTACAAATCTGTAGCTTTATGGACATCCGCGCCAACAAAAAGGCAGGTACCACTTCACTACATTTGAAAAAACATTTATATGATGCCCTGTCCAGATGGGTCAGATCTCCACAATTTATGCACTCATTACCCCTAACCTTGGGTCGCTCTCCTGTGTGTCTGCTGGGGTAGAGGGACTTGGGTCCCTTGGAGGACTCTACATATTGGGGGGAGATCTGGGAAGCCGCAGCTTCTGTTTCAATGTGTGGAAGTCATAAGGAACAGGCCTACAAAACACTGCTGCGGTGGTATCTCACACCACTTTGACAAACAAATGGGCCGTTCAGATTCCGACCTCAGTTTGTAGGGATGCGGGCAAAAAGGGACGTAACTCCACTTACTGTGACAATGCGTACACATAGCCCCACTGTGGCTCACAACTAACTTCCAGACTTCTACGTACATCCTTGGATCTGGTTGCTCTCTTAACCTCATGCAGATATTACCAGAGCACAAGAGACAATGGTGTCTAAAATTGAACTAGCCTCCAGGAGAAGGATAGCAGAAAATAAGGTGACCCTAACAAACCTTCCATGGAGGCGGTGACAAGCAGAGTCAGGGAAGCGGTGGAGATGGACAAAATCTCTCTAATAGTCCTTGATGCTACCAAACCATTCTATAAAGTTTGGAACCCGTGGCTACTGGAATATGCTTCTCTGAATTAACTGATGACCCAGCAAAAAAAAACACCCACACTAGTCTGCTCATTCTGGTACAGACCCCCTCCCCTACTTTTTTCCTACCTTCCCCATACCTAATTATGATGCACCCTAACAGTCTCTACTGCCTTTTCTCTTCTTAAAAAGTCCACACTGGAGTGGGTGAAGGGAGTGGAGCCTAACGCCAGTAGCAGACGGACACACATTATATGAGCTCCGGCATCAACTAACTATAAAATTGAAAACAGGACACACGAACAGACAACATTGCAAATCCAGCAAGCATGGGTAGGAAAACAAAAAACAAAAACCAGACAAGCCCCGAATGAGGATGACTATTGGTGATCTGCTCTGACAAGTGCACGAGGCGGCTAGGCCAAAGATGGCCGACTACGTTGGTGAATGTACAGTCTTCAGATGAGGACCCGCTCTATGAGGAGACTGACTTACCACCACAGGCGCCAACACCACAGAACCCAGACTCCCAGCCTGTCACAATGGGAGCGCTAAAGGACCTACTCACGGGCCTTCAGAGAACTATTCAAGCTGATGTGGCCTCCCTCCGTACAGACATCACAGGCCTAGTGGGAAGGCTGAGCACTCTGGGGACCTTCAGACGGACAGACACAGAAGAAGTAGCATTGGAGAACCTGGTGAAAGGCCTACATCAGCAACAAGCAATCGGTCTTAGACCTTATGGCAAGAAGATCAAATGCAAAAGAAGGATCGTTTGCCTCCCTCTTCAAGGTAGACAAGCCGCTGGTAATGGATGGTCTTTTGATCTGGTGGGAATTTCACCTTGCTTACAATTTTTCCCCGATGAGCCTTGTCCCAAGGATTCTGCAAAAGGTGACATCAGATTAAGCTCGTATGCTGGCCATAATACCGTACTGGCCAATCCGCAGCTGGTTCTCGGCTTTAAAGAAGATTGCTTTAATGTAATGGATTCTCCAGGTGACACCAGATCTTCTGGAAAACATCGGAATTCCAGTAGAAGTATTAAACATGTTCAGGTTGACTGCTTGGCTGCTGCAAGACTAATTCTGGAAGAGAGGAAGAGAGTTTCAGTTACTGTTAAATTCTACCAGAAGCTCTACCTCTTCTATCTACTTAAGAATTTGGATGAGATTTCTGCACTGGTGCATATCTCATTGTGGCATAGGATCCTCTCCTTCTACTGATACTATCCTTTTTGCAAGATGGTCCTGCTTAAGGTTTTGTCTGTCTCCCCTCAAAGTCCAAGTTTCCGCTCTCAGTCAATTTTTGGTGAAAAGTTGGACTTCTGATCCTCTCATTAGATTTTTTTTTTTTTTTTAAAGCTGTTAGACTCGTAAAACCTCCTAAGAAATTCTGTGTTCCCTCTTGGGATTTGTCTTTTAGTTTTGAAATCTCTGTGAAAACAGTGTTTTTGGTGGCCATTTCTTCGGCTAAGAGGATAGGGAAACTCCAGGCCCTTTCTTCCTCTCCTGACTTTACAAAATTTCTTCCGGATAAGGTGATTATGTACCTTAAGCCTTCCTTTCTTCCGAAAGTCATCTCCTCAACGGTTATCAACCAACCTATTTTTCTTCCTTCCTTTTAATGGTCCATCTTTGCCGGATTGGAAATTTGATTGGATCCAACTAGATGTGGGTAGGTCTATAAAAATCTAATTTGACTGCTGTTCTTCGTATGGGATGACTGATCGTCGATTCGTGAATTTCTTTGGTGAATTTATAGGCCAAGTTGCCTCCAAGGCCACTTTAGCTAGATGGCTGGTGGATACTTTTTAATTGGCTTCTTCCTCGTATCTACCTCTGCCTGCCTCCTTGAAAGCTCATTCTACTAGAGCTATGGCTGCCTCTTGTTCCGAAAAAGCATGTGCCTCTCCAGTCGATATATGCAAGGCGGCTACCTGGTCTTCTTTCAACACTTTTGTCAAGCATTACAAGCTAGACGTATTCTCTGCCTCTGAAGCGGTTTTTGGGCACAAGGTGTTACAAGCTGTTATTGCCTAAATTCCCGCCCTTAGTGTGGGATCTCGATATATCCCTATTGTACTGCCACCATATGTCAGGAAAAACTGCAATTTATTTACCGTAAATTCCTTTTTCCTTAATATGGTGGCAGTACATCACTCCCTCCCTTTGTGTGTGTGTGTGTTGTTTTTTTGATTCACTGAGGTGTTCTTGGTACGTACTGAAGGTCCCTGGGCTGGTTGAGTCTCTTATACCTGGTATGGGGAGAGACTTTGTTAATTATTTATTTCAGATGCTTGTCCCAAGGGAAGAGTATATCCCTATTGTACTGCCACCATATTAAGGAAAAAGGAATTTACGGTAAGTAAAATTGCAGTTATCTATCTCATTTGTGCGCCTACAATCTTTGACAGATGCTTTGTGCCTTTTAGCGGTTTTTGTTTTCATTTGTTTTGTGTTTTTTCTCTCCCACATTTCCAATCAGAACTTGTTCGCGTTTACTGCTAAATAGCAACATTGCCTATCCATGGGCTTCTGTATCATGTCTGACAATGCGAGTAAAAACAGACTGACATTCAAATACAGATGTCCATTTTAAAGACTATCAATATACCTGTAACCGTTCTGTCTTCTGCAGCCGGATTTATATAATTACAGAGGATTTTATTTATTTTTATTTTTTTTTCTATTCTACATTAAATGAATGTGATTTGGAGCAGCAAACCTTTATTTAATAGCCTACAAAAAAGTACAGCTTGCTTTTACAAACTAAATATAGCCAAGTAAGCACTTATGATATCTAAACCTGAAATGGTGACGTTTAAACTGATGACGCTTGGCTTGCTTAATCTAAATGATGGGAATTTTCTTGGGTTTGAATAAAAAAAATATTCTGCAGTTAGTTCAAGCAAAGTTGGACATCTGCTTGCAGGGGTAAATTGTTTAAACTCTTCCTTATTGACGTGGAAAGTCTTTATTTAACTTTTCCCACAAATTACAGTGTATTAGCTAAATGGTACATTAAAGAGACCCTGTAGCTTGAGGAAAAAAATGTTTATTAAGTACAATTCGGATCATACATAATATTGTGTACATCGAAACCTCAATTAACATAAAAGCCAAACAACTCCCATACCAGGGTGGGAATAAACCATAAGGGTGGGAAATATTCGCCTCCTGTCTTTAATAAAATTTAGATTATTCCTTCACCGAGGCTAGAATAATCCCTAATTTTATGTCAGGACAGGAGGCTTCATATCGCAATTTTAACGTCCAGACATAAAAACAGAAGAAACATGCGGGCGAAAATAAAAAGTACGGAATGTCGATTCTCTAGACCAGTCCGCAGCGTTGAGGATATCCACAAGGGACCCACCGGCTTCAAGAGCTGCTGACGCTGCAGCGCCCCGAACCGAATGAGCCCCAAATGAAATAGCCACGCCCGCCGATGAGAGGAGCCATCGAATCCAACGAGCGATCGTGGGTGCAGACACTGCCCCGAACGGTCGAACGTAGGAAATAAATAGCTGACCATGGGCGGAGGGCCGACACAACGAGGTCACGGCTATATATACGTCCGCAAACAGCGTGCCACGCAGAGACGTGGTCTATCTGGGAAGTAGGGATAAGACACTGAAGACGAATTAGATTTCGTCCTGCGGGAAATAGAAACAGAGACACCATCTGGGGAGAACGAAAAGGATTCTACGTCAAAGGCCCGGACATCCGAGACCCGACGAAAGGATACGAGGCATAGTAGGAGAGCCAGCTTAGCCGAAAGCTGGCGTAAGGATAGATCCCCGTTATCAGGCCATTCCTCAAGGAAGCGTAAGACGAGCGATACGTCCCAAAACGAGGAGTAGCGAGAAGCAGGGGGTCTCGAAAGCCTCACACCTCGGAGTAGTCTGCAGACCGAGGGTACCCTACCAACACCAGAACCCTGGAAAGGGACATGAGCCGCCGAGATAGCTGAGCGAAAGACATTGATAGTCCTATAAGACTTACCTTGCGAAAACAGTTCAGCCAGGAAATTCAAGACAGCCATAATAGGGGCCGTAAAGGGATCCAAACGCCTCTCCAAACACCAGCCATGCCAGGAGCGCCAGGCGTGTAAATATGATCTTCTGGTGCCAGGTGCCCAAGAGTCCCAGAGTAATTCTCTAGCTGTAGCCGATAGTCCCGACACATCCCAAGATCCCCAGAAACGGTCCAGGCCACCAGGGTTAGACGATCCTCCAACATCAACGGGTGCGGATTCCCCACTGGGTCCTCGAGGAGAAATCTGGAGGCTGGTAGCACCAGCGGATCCCTGCATGCTAATTCTAGTAGGAGAGGGAACCATGGTTGACTTCTCCAGAGAGGCGTCACCAGCACGATCGACACCGTCAGAAGCTTGAGACGATGTAGCGTCCGAAGGATCATGGAGAAGGGGGGAAACGCATACGCCCCCGAAGGAGGCCATGATTGACGGACTGCGTCCACCGCCATGCTGAGGGGATCTGGGAGTCAGCTGAAGAACAGTTCTGTCTGTCGATTCGCCCTGGATGCGAATAGGTCCAGATGGAGGGGACCACGCACGAAGTCCAACTTCTGAAACACCCAAGGTTGCAGTCGCCAGTCGCTGGGGTCCCTCCAGTGGCGGGAGAACCAGTCCGCAATGAGGTTGTCTTGTCCCGGAAGGTATTCCGCGACGATCGACAACTTCCTGTCCAGACAATATTGGTACAGATCCTTCGTGAGGTCTGACAGCAGTTTGGCTCGGGAACCTCCCAGTCGATTTATGTATTGGACAGCTGAGACGTTGTCCATGCGAAGAAGTAGTGAGCAATGACTCATCCCTTTGGTGAAGCTGCGAATGGCAAACGACCCCGCAATCAGCTCCAGACAGTTGATGTGGAGAGCTTTTTCGTCCGGGGTCCAGAGACCACCTGTCGCCACGCCATCGCAAGTAGCGCCCCAGCCTAGGCAGCTGGCGTCCGATTCCAGGACGAAGTCCGTTTTTTTCCCGAAGATTGCCCTGCCGTTCCACGCCTCCATGTGTCGAAGTCACCAGTGCAGTTCCAAGCGGGCTTCGTCCGGTAGCGACACAATCTGGCCGTAGGAGGCGGACGATTGAAGGTAACGAGCCTTCAGACGTTGGAGGGCCCGATAATGCAGGGGACCCGGGAAGATGGCCTGAATGGAGGAGGAGAGTAGACCTATTGTCCTGGCCAGGTCCCGCAGGGTGATCCTCGGATTGCGAAGTAGGCGTCTGATGTCCTTCCTGATGGCAGCCACCTTGGATACTGGGAGGCGGAGTAGTGTCTGAACCAAGTCCACAATGAACCCGAGAAACTGGACCGATTAAGAAACCCAAGTCCTGGAGCAGGCGGGTAGTGAAAGCCGTCTGCTGGCGCAGGACGTCGGGATCTTGTGCCATCAACAGGATATTGTCCAGATAGACTATCGATCTGATCCCCCTGGCCCTCAGCGTCGTCATGACCGGTTTCAGCAGCTTGGTGAAACACCACGGAGCCGAGCTGAGGCCGAATGGGAGGCACGTGAACTGCCAAACGCGTTTCTGCCAAATGAACTGGAGAAAGCACCTGTCCTCCTGATGGACCGTGAGGTACGCGTCTTTCAGGTCTAAGCGCAGAAACGTCGTTCTCGCGAAGCAAATACCTGAGGAGATGGATGCCCTCCATCTTGAAATGTCGGTAGACGACATATCCATTGAGGCGCGCAGATTGATTACAGGGCGGAAGTCCCCTGATTTCTTCCTTACCAGGAAGATATTGCTCAGGAAGCGAGGCGGGCCTGGCGCCCTCTCCACCGCTCCCTTGCCCAACAGGGCGCGTATCTCCGAATGGACCAGAGCGGACGCCTCTCTGTCCATACGGGGTTGACCGGGGTTGACACGAAATCGATCCTGAAGCCGGACACGGTCTGCAGAACCCACGGGTCTCCTGTGATGGCCCCCCACTGAGGAGAAAAGTGAGACAATCTGCCCGCAACGGGTATGTGTGGTAAATAAGGCAGGACTCTTACCTGAGGCGTATCTCGCCCGTGTGGAGGAGGCCCCCCGGCCTCTGGCTGATCCTCGGGAGAACAAAGGGCGATACTGGTACCGGGAGGAGGAGGAAGAGGAGAAGGAATCAGAGATGCTGGGCCTGTTGCCCATGAAGGCAGCTCTGCTGGTGGCGCGGCCCCGGTGCCGACCAGCCCTGGAGGAAAAACGATCCCCGGCACGGAAGACTCTGCGGAGGGATTGTTGCGCCTTGTTCAAAGATGTGCCGATTCAGTTCCTTCATGAAGGCGTCACCGAACAGTAGACCTTTTGGCCTCCGGGCCCAGTTCTTTGGGGGCTAAATCGGTCAATTTCCCATCCAGTTTATAAAGTGCCGCATTACGGCGTTCCGAGTTCAGCGCCACATTGGCATTCCCCAGGAGGCAGATCTCTCTCTGTGCCCACTCACGGAGGAGGTAGGCGTCAACCGCTGGTCCGCCTTGTAGGGCGTCGTCAGCCATGAGGAAGATCTGGGTCAGCGGGCCGCTGATGTCGAGGAGCTTGTCTTGGGTGGAGCGCAAGCCCTGTTCCAGGTCCTTGCGGGGGTCCTTCCCCGACCTATTCAGAAAGGTTGCGAAAATCGGATCAAAGTCAGGTGTATTGGCTACCTTTATACGGCAGCGTTGGGCGCGGGCATTCGGCCCGGAGCTTCGCCCTGACCTTCGCCCTGACCTCTTTGTCCAATGGGCGACGTAGCCAGTAGCGGAGGAACTCTGCGATGTGGTCCGGGGGAGTCCACTCCGCAGAGCGAGGGAGCTTGAGGAGATGTGGGTCGAAGAGCGGCAGGCCCGAGGGGTCTAAGATTTCACCGGGGTCATCGGCGTGAGCGGTAGAGGCTTTCAGCGAGCCAGGTAGTGGAGAGCCCAGCACCGTCTCTCGTACATAGCGGGAGGAGTGGCCAGGAGCGTCTTCGCCAGGTGACGCGGAGCCTGATCCGCCGGCCCAGTATTCATCCAGGGTGTCGTAGTCTGGTTCCCCAGATAGTGCCCCTACGTCAGGGCGGTCGCCCGATTCGGCACCCAGTCCGGCCAGTTTGGCGGGCATCTTGCCTTTGTCGGTGGGGGCGCCGGGGCCTTTCCAAGGTCTCTTCCATATGGAGCACAAGTCCGCTGAGCGCAGGGAACCCCCAGAGTCGGAGTCCCGTGCGCCAGCAGGACCGTGTGTGGAACCCGTAGGTGCGGGCAAGGCGTCCCCATGGAGGGCAACGAGAGCCTTGGGTAAAGAATCCGCCAAGGCGGTGTATAGCCATGCCTGGAGGCCTTCAGGGGCGTGGGAGCCAGATTCTTCAGCCATGATAATATCACTGAAATAGAGGAAAGGCACAATCAGTGTGGTACCTCAATATGGCCGGCTGTGGGTCACCCAGCAATCACTAGCATATAATGCAATAGGAGGGAGTCACCCTCAGTTTATGCCCAGGGTCCAGGCAATCTGGCCATTAGGGAGGGGGTCACCCAGCCCATAATAGTGCTACAGCACGGTAGGATAGCCCAGTACAGGGCAGATTAGGCAGGGACTGAGTCCCAAAGATATAGAAAAAAGGGGGGTCACCCCTAAGTGGCATGCTAGTAAAGGCCACCTGTAATACAATCCACCTGCTATGGGGAGGAAAAACACAGATGCAGCACACAGTAATCAAGCATAACAATCTGCCTAAGGAAAAAACATTACATGAGAGCATTTAACACTAGCAGGCAGTCTGCACACCCCAGTCAACTGTGAAGCCACAACCACCAGGGGATGCAGAGACCTCGGAGGTCACAAGACCAGGGGGCAGGGGAGCTGAGGGAGACCGAGGTCCGGTCGGCGAGAGCGCCCGGAGACCACGCGGCTCCGGCAAAATGGCCGCTGTGGCCGCAAAACGAGCGCGGACGGCCGCGCGAGGGAGGTCAGAGACTGCTAGCAGGCGTAGGGGGTAAGGGGGCAGGGTGGGAGAGGCGGGGGACCGAGAGGGTACCGCCGGACCGAACTGTGAGGCAGGTGGTCTGAGGGGAGCCCCAGGGGAAACCCAGAGCAAAGGAGCAGGCAGGGAAGACAAACCCCAACACCCAGGACCCCGAGGTGAGACAGAAGGGAGCCACCTCAACAGCCCAAAGCCAGAGGGAAAATATAAATAAACAATACAGAGCAAAATATATTACCATGCAATCAAGTATATAAAGAGAATACAACCCAGAGCAGAGACAACTCTGAGTTGTCCTGGAGGCAGCAGCAAAGAAAGAGGGAGTGGTAGGGTCTGTTCCAGTGGTTTTATACTGATGCCTGTTTTTTGTTCTGATTGGTTGTTTTGAAAAGTTTTGTTAACTGTTTCTTTGCTGCTGGAGGTTTTCAGTAAAGAAGGTAAAGCAATATGAAGCCTCCTGTCCTGACATAAAATTACCGTTTGCAATGGAAACACTACAGCTTCTACAAAATTGCAATGTTTAACATTAAATGATTAAAAGGACATTAAGCTGAAATGTTATAGATGCCTTTAGTGGTGTTTTAAAGCGGTTCTGTCTCTTTTCAGTATTTTCATGAAAAAACTTTATTGAAATTCCAAAGCTACCATAAGACAAAATAGGGATTACTTTTTTTTTCAGAACAATCTGAGGTTGACACAAGTTGGTGCTGTGCCATTTAAATTTGTCCAATACCAGCAGATGCCACATGTGGCTGCTGTGGGATTCAGGCATTAATCTATGGAGGTTCCTGCAGTCTCATGAGATACTCTATACTCAGGAGCAGAAGAGGGTTTGTTCCATGTTTGAAGAATCTGATAGAAGTTAAAGGAGAGGTGCAAAGCTAAACCATGCTGGAAGAAGGCTTTGGGGCTAAAACAATTGTGAACTGTGTAATTCCCCTAAGAATCTTTTGGTGCCCGGAGGTTCCCTTTGACTGTCAGGAACAAGACAGGGATCCAACATGCAGAATACTAACAACTAGGAAGTCGTATACCGGACCTTAGAGTGGCCGGACTAACGTCACACGGACAAAGAATGGTCCGGAACAAGCCGAGGTCGAGGGAACGAGAAGACAGGTAAGCGAAAGCCAAGCAGAGTACAATTGTAGGAGAATGAAGCAAAGTCAAGATACAAAGCAAAGTCAAGAACCAAAATCAACAGGAATAGCACTGAGGGAACAAAAGCGGGAACCACGACAGGGCACTGGCTTACTGTAAGTGAGTACCTTTTATACCTTGGATCTTTAAATGATGTCCACGCCCCCAAAACGTCCTGATTTTTGGCGGGCCATGAAGTCGGCGAAGTTGCGCTGCGTCATAAAAGGGGGCGGGGCTATCGCGGCCGGCGCCGAAGTGGCTGAAAGAGATGGGTGCACGTGTCCCTTCCTGGGAATAGACGTCCAGATGCCCGACCTCCTCTATTACAGATATAACAGGTATCATGACAGGCTGCCTGTTTTCACTAATCTGGTAGTGGACACAAGACAGATGCTATCAGTTTAGATAGCCGTTCTATTCATACTATATGATGAATGGAATTGCTGCCAAGATCTGAACTAGAAATTCAAGCTGGGCATAAATTTAGGTCCATTGTAAATAATGGAATTGGGCAGTTTGAGACGTTTCCTCTGTGCTTACACATGCTGGGAGTTTGCAATAATTTGAAGATCGTTTTTCAAATTAGTATTTTATCCTTTTTTTTTTTTTCGGGACAGTACAGGAGGAATTTTGTATAGTCTATTACGAGTAGCCAATATTTGACGCTCCATATGTCGTGGACTGCATTTCCTCCAATGCTTTGGCAGCATTATTGGAGATGTAGTCCACAGCATCATATTTGATTGCTGCTCAGTGTGTGTGTGTGTTAGGGATCGACCGATTATCGGTTTTCCCGATATAATCGCCCGATATTCGGTATTTTTGGCATCTGCCAATATAGATACCGATCTTCCGATAATACATACCAGGACCGCCGGGCTCCTTACAAGCCTGGGGGGGCCGGCAGCACGCTTTTACCGTTCCTGTAGCTCCTCCAGCTCCCAGTGTAAATCCCGCGAGAGCCGTGGCCGTCAGAGCGTTGCCACGGGTTACCATGGCAAAGCTCCACGCGGGACACAGACCGCGAGATTTACGCTGGGGGAGCTGCAGGAAAGGTAAGTCACAGCTTGCTGCCAGCACCCTCAGCCAATGCCACTGGACCACCCTCCCGCCCCCCATTTTACACAAATCACATCCCTTCAGGAAAACACACACACTCTGCATTATATACAGAGTGTGTAGTGTGTGTGTGTGTGTATATAATGCAGTGTGTGTAGTATGTCTATATAATGTAGTGTGTGTATAATGCACACACTCTACATTGTATTCATTATACGCACACACACACACACTACACACTGCGTTCGCTATACACACTGCACTCACTATACGCACACTACACACACTGCATTCCCTTTACACACACTCCGCATTTATTTACACACTATACACACGGCTCCACCGTCTAAACACAATGCATCCAGTGCATGTGACTTGTATATTTTGTGCATTTACCTTTAGAAATATTTTATTTTTTCAAAATGGTAAATGCACAGAATATCGGCCTGAAAGTTAACAGATTATCAGTATCGGCTCTAAAAAATAAATATCGGTTGATCCCTAGTGTGTGTGGGTTCTGCTGTAGAAGTATAGTGTATTTTATAGAGTCATTGGTTGCGTATTTCCATATGGTTGTCAAACCTAAAATAGAACCTGACAGGATGGTTTTTCGTTTTTATCGTGCTTCCTTTTTTAGATTGATCAGTTTGGTTTCAAATACTGAAAATAACTTGGTGGCAGTACAATAGGGATGTGCTCTTTTGACAAGCATCTGAAATAAATTAACATAAAAAGATCCTTCCCCATTGAGTATAAAGCACTAAACTTCCAAGATCCCACATTCCTGGAGGCATGGATATAAGAATTTCCAGTATAAGACCACGTTTTTTTTTTCGTAGGCAAAAGCAAGATCCAAGATTTGATAGCCTTAAAGATATCAGAACAGATAGTCAAAAGATTCTGGCGCCATAAGTGGGAGCAAGGATAAAACCTTTTGTTCACAGATTGAAACACCACGTCAAATCTGTATCCACCTACCAGTCGAATTTAAAGAACCAAGCGTTTTCAGCCTATGTGACCCTATTAAAAAAGGGGGTCATAGAGTGAGTTCCAAGGGGTTTACTCTTGTTTTGTACCTGGTCCCAAAACCAGATGGGTCATTCTGGTCCATTCTAGATCTGAAGGGTATAAACAGCATGATTCCATACCAACATTTCAGAATGGAGACCATTACATCAATGACACAGGTCTTGCAAAGAAGAGATTTTATGTCAACACTGGATTTAAAAGACTCAGATCTGCACATTCCTATGAACAATGTATCAAGAAAATACCTAATATTTGCCATTAAAAAGGCTTCCAAGATTCATCAATATCAATTCAAAGCCCTACCGTTTGGTCTGTGCTCGGCGCCAAGGATATTTACAAAAGTATTGGCACCTATCACCGCGGTTTTGAGGGATGCCGGCCATAGACCTTTATGGCAAGAAGAAAGAATGCAAAGGTATTCATTTTTAAGGCAGACTCTCCTCTGGTCCTGGATGGTCTATTGATCAATTGAGACTTCAAACTTGCTTATGTCTTTCCTCCTGTAAGCCTCATTCCGAGGATTCTTCAAAAAATAACAGACAAGGCGTTCTGGCAGTAGTCCCATACTGGCCAAACCGAAGTTGGTTCTCTGCCTTGAGGACCATGGCTTTGAGGTCTTGGGACGTTCCTTTATCATCAAATATCCTGGAGAACACAGGGATTCCCTAGAAATCGTGAAGATGTTCAGATTGACAGAATGGCTGCTGCAAGGCTGTTTTTACATCATGAAGGTATTAAGAATGAAAGATACCAGTTTTTACTTAATTCCACCAGAAAATCTACCTCTGGCATTTATTTAAGAATCTGGACTTAATTTCTTCACTGGTGCAAGGATCATGATTGCCTAAGTAGTTCTCCTTCTACAGATACGATTTTTTTTTTTTATTTTTTTTTTTTACATTTTCTGCAGGATGGTCTTAATGCAGGACTAGGGTTATCTACTCTCAAGGTTGACCTTTCCGCTCTTAGCCACTTCCTGGTCAAGAATTTGGCTTCAGACATTTTGATTCAGAGATTCTTCAGTCGTAAAGATCATCAGACATCCAAAGAGGAATTTCTTTCCTTCAGGGGATTTGTCAGTTGTTCTTAAGGCCCTTTGTGAAGAAAAATTTGAACCTTTAGATGAAATTTTCCTGAAGCTCTTAAAAGAAAATTTTTAGTAGCAATATCATCTACTAAAAGAAATTCAGGCTCTTTCATATTCTTCAGAATTCATGATTTTCTTTCCAGACAAAGTTGTCCTACATACAAAACCATCCTTTCTTCTAAAAGTAATCACGTCTAGGGCTCTCAATCATCCAATTGTACTGCTTTCCTTTGGTAATCTGTCAGCCTCTGAACAGGAGAGAACCTGGCATATGCTAGATGTTAGAAGAGCCTTATATTTATTTTTTCGTTCATCTGACTTCAGAAGATCAGACCATCTTTTTGTCTTACAGCTTCCAAGGCTAGTATGGCTAGTGGATACCATAAATTTGCCTACACTACCTACACTTCCTCAAAATTGCCTTTGCCTTCATCTTTAAAAGCACACTCAACCAGAGCTATGACCTCGTGGGCAGAAAAGGCTCAAGTATCTCCAGAGGATATATGCAGAACTGCTAGTTTTTTTTCCTTCAACACTTTTTTTGTGAAGCATTATAGGCTAGACCTATTCTCTACCTCTGAAGCAGCTTTCAGGCATAAGGTGCTTTCAGCAATGGTTGCCTTATTCCCGCCCAGGGTGTTTTGGGGATCTCGATATATCCTAATTGTACTGCCACGATATGTTAGGAAAAACTTTAATTTTACTTACCGTAAATTCATTTTTCTTTAATATGGTGGCAGTACAAGTTTCCCCCCCTATTTTGATAATACATTTTTTACAGTAAGATGTATCTAGTGTTTTATTGTTACAAACTGTGGGATCTTGGAAGGTTAATACTTTATACCTAATGGGGGAGGATCTTTTTTATGTTAATTTCTTTCAGATGCTTGTGCCAGGGAAGAGCACATCCCTATTGTACTGCCACCATATTAAGGAAAAGGAATTTCAAGTTTTCTTTACTGTTGGTTTGTGCATTTTGTTTTGGGAATCCTTACCAGGCCTGTCCCAGGGGACAGCTGGAATACTAGCCATGCTAGCATTGTCAGCTAGTGCTACATTTTTTTTGAATGTAGTTAATTTAGTCTAAACTTGTTGAAAATGTGTTTGTATATGTACAGTTGCAAGAAAACGTATGTGAAACTTATGGATGATATGGATTTCTGCACAAATTGGTCATAAAATGTGATCTGATCATCATCTAAGTCACAACAATTGACAATCAGTCTGCTTAAACTAATCACACACACAGAATGAAATGTTGCAATATTTTTATTGAACACACCATGTAAACATTCACAGTGCTGGTGGAAAAAGTATGTGAACCCCTAGACTAATGACATCTCCAAGAGCTAATTGGAGTGAGATGTCAGTCAACTGGAGTCCAATCAATGAGATGAGATTGGAGGTGTTGGTTACAGCTGCCTTGCCCTATAAAAAAAAAAACATACACCAGTTCTGGGTTTGCTTTTCACAAGAAGCAGTGCCTGATGTGAATGATGCCTCGCACAAAAGAGCTCTCAGAAGACCTACGATTAAGAATTGTTGACTTGCATAAAGCTGGAAAGGGTTATAAAAGTATCTCCAAAAGCCTTGCTGTTCATCAGTCCACGGTAAGACAAATAGTCTATAAATGGAGAAAGTTCAGCACTGCTGCCACTCTCCCTAGGAGTGGCCGTCCTGTAAAGATGACTGCAAGAGCACAGCGCAGACTGCTCAATGAGGTGAAGAAGAATCCTAGAGTGTCAGCTAAAGACTTACAAAAGTCACTGGCAAATGCTAACATCCCTGTTAGCGAATCTACAATATGTAAAACCCTAAACAAGAATGGATTTCATGGGAGGATACCACAGAGGAAGCCACTGCTGTCCAAACAAAACATTGCTGCACGTTTACAGTTTGCACAAGAGCACCTGGATGTTCCACAGCAGTACTGGCAAAATATTCTGTGGACAGATGAAACCAAAGTTGAGTTGTTTGGAAGAAACACACACTATGTGTGGCGAAAAAGAGGCACAGCACACCAACATCAAAACCTCATCCCAACTGTGAAGTATGGTGGTGGGGGCATCATGGTTTAGGGCTGCTTTGCTGCGTCAGGGCCTGGACGGATTGCTATCACTGAAGGAAAAATGAATTCCCAAGTTTATCAAGACATTTTGCAGGAGAACTTAAGGCCATCTGTCTACCAGCTGAAGCTCAGCAGAAGATGGGTGTTGCAACAGGACAATGACCCAAAGCATAGAATTAAATCAACAGAATGGCTTAAACAGAATAAAATGCGCCTTCTGAAGTGGCCCAGTCAGAGTCCTGACCTCAACCCGATTGAGATGCTGTGGCATGACCTTAAGAAAGCGATTCACACCAGACATCCCAAGAATATTGCTGAACTGAAACAGTTCTGTAAAGAGGAATGGTCAAGAATTACTCCTGACAGTTGTGCACTGATCTGCAACTACAGGAAACGTTTGGTTGAAGTTATTGCTGCCAAAGGAGGTTCAACCAGTTATTAAATCCAAGGGTTCACATACTTTTTCCACCTGCACTGTGAATGTTTACATGGTGTGTTCAATAAAAACATGGCAACATTTCATTCTTTGTGTGTTATTAGTTTAAGCAGACTGTGATTGTCTATTGTTGTGACTTAGATGATGGTCAGATCACATTTTATGACCAATTTGTGCAGAAATCCATATCATTCCAAAGGGTTCACATACTTTTTCTTGCAACTGTATGCACTTCTTTAAGGCGTGGTGGACCACAACGTCATCTGACCCATTATTGTGTGGGGTTTTGTAATATGTGGGTCGGAGTACTAGGAAATCATGTGTCCCCAATGAATAGAAGTGATATATACTATATGGATGAGTAATTGAAATGTTTTTCTGGCCTTCCCGTGTATCTAATAATCGGTATTCCTGTGTATTTGGTTTGGGGAATTACTCATAGATTTAGGTCTGCGTTGTCAAACATTGAGAATTATGGACTGCTGTTCATATACACGATCTTAAGCTGAATATGTTGCAAATCGAACCCTTCCCCACCCCCCGTAGGTAAACTTAAATCATCCTGCTCATTAGTTATTCTTCTAGACTTCCTTATGGCAGATTTATTTCGGAATTGTATATGTATCAATCTTAAAACTATATATTTTTTAAGAATGAGGAATATGTTCTGCTTTCACATAATACCTGATCGTGTACTCCTTTAGAAGCCTCTCTATGTGTACTCCCTAACCTCCCTTGGAGGTTAAAGACTTGAGCACCCCCGCCCCAAGTATTGAACTAGTTTAACCGGTTATGCTAAATACTGAAAATATAAACTGTACTAATTGTAAAATTAAAAACCTTGAATAAGGCATTTAAAATGTATAATTTAATTTTTATTTTTTTTTTAATATAAATGATATGGTTTGATCGGATGACACTACTGTGAACTCCTTTCATCTAAATGCATGTGTTGGTCTTCTATTTTACCTTGATAGTAAGCTTTACAAGATGTGGAAACTAATTTACTATAATCCATATTGTGTCTATTTACTTCAGAGTAAGTCTTGTAAGAACAGAGAGCTAATCCAAGTGTATCTGTTAGTTCTGGTAAATGTAAATTTACACTACGGCAACATGTCCTGTAAAATACTTACGGAAATATATATTTAAACAAAGGAATTTAAAAAATGTGGCTATTTTCCAGCTGCCTGTTGTCACTCTGGTAATTGGTTTCACTTTAAATGAACACTAAATGCAACTTAACCACTACAGTCCTCGTAAGTAGTCAAACTGTTTGTTTTGAGCGGCATGACTTCTTACTTGAAGTAAACTGGGGCATCGCGTTACATCTTCCTGTGTTGTTGGCTCTCCTGAGCTAAGCCTGTTTTTGCAGGGCCAGCTCACTGGCTGGGAGCATGAGCTTCATTGTAACCAAGGCAGGGAGCTTCCAACTAGAATGAGGCAAGGAGCAGCAACTTGCAGACCCAGCCAAGTCATATGTTTTTTTTTTTTTTTTGTTTTTTTTTAAATGTTTTGACTACTGATTTTAGGAGGAAGCCATAGTGCTTTTTTGTTTTTGTTTTTTAACAGTGTCTAATACATGCAAGGTGGCCCAGTTATCAGATGCTGCTATTTAGAATTCTGAAATTCATAGGAGGGAAACATTGTATATTTCCATAAAGTAACATGTTATCAGCTTTTAGATGTCTGGGATCAGGGAGTGGGACAGTCTAGATTTACAGGGATGGCCAAATGGTAGATCCCTAGATTTTGTACAAATGCAACTCCTTGATGCTTTGCCGTTTTAAAGGCTGGCATGGCAGACTACTTGTCTAAGGGACTAAATAGTAGCCCAACCTACTTCTACGTCATGACAATCTATTTGTTCTGACACAAAATTATTTCAGCTACAAAAATTGGGAGTTCCTCTCTAGAGCCCTGGAAATTGTCTGGGTTATTCATTCAACTCCATATTTTAGTAAATTGAACCCTGGATAAATAGCCAATCTGTAATTATTCTCCAACTTCTCTAAAGTGTCACATTTTTGCGTCTGTTTTACCATTCAGATCTATTTAACAAAAATGTAAATCTTGGTAAAGAATGTTGACTGTCTCCCCTTCCTCCCCCCCCCCCCCTGCCCAATAGTGTGTTTGATATCTATGTATGTGTTGGCTGTGTATAGTGGGGGTGTGTTGGTTATATGTATTTTGTGTATGGGTGTGGTCTATAAGTAATGTTGCTGTATTATAATTTGGGAGGGGGGGAGGGATGGAGGGAAGGAGAATGTAGTTAGAACCGCCAGGTGGTCTGGGGGGCTTAATACAAAATGATATTCAGGGCGGTTTAAAACTCACTTTTTGGTTCAGTGGGAAAGTGTCAGGTCCAAGCATTCTCGAGAGTGCCTGACCACAAGGGAACGATTACGGAGGTGGTGAAGACCTGACCGTCCCTGCTTGGACATGGTCTTCCCTGTAGCTTCCCAGTTGCCTGCATGTGACATGTCTAAAGAAAAGAATAATCAATCTACTTTCCTGTCATGCGTAATTGCATGTCCTGGATGTAAGGCTTGAATTTCACACAAATATCTGTTTGCCCAGCTTTGGTGTAGAAACCGTTTGGTATGCCCCTGTAGCCATTATTTTTTATTTTTTATTTTGGCACTTGCAAAATAGAAAGCACCAATGCTACAGATTTCAGGCCAAAATAAGAGACTATTGTAACTTCATTGTTCACTGTCAGTTATGAGGTGTGAGAAATTGTGTCCGCACGGATCATCACTTTATTGGAACAATGCAAATACTTACTTTCATGATTCCACTTTATAAAATACAATGAAGATCATTGTATATTAGGCTGCAACATTTATTCTCAAGTTATGAAAGCTTCTAAAATGTCTCCAAAATAATCTTTCAAATGAAGCTCTATGTAATGTTATATGAAATACGCAAACAGATCTGTGTTTTGGTATTGTCTGTTGCTTAACCTTTGAATTGGGTTCCAACTCTGTACTACCATTGTAGAGTAGTTATGTGCATTGTTTTTTCATTTTCTTGAGTTTTTTTTTTATTTTTAATTTTTTGTTTTTGTTCATCAGGTATGGAATATCAAACAGATGATAAAATTAACACAAGAGCACATTGAAGCACTGCTAGCAAAATTTGGAGGCGACAATAACCCCCCCTCGTTATATGTGGAGGTTAGTGTGATTTAAAACTGTCAATTTAACCTGCATAAAGCTACATATGTTACAATGCAAGTTGGCGACGGCATCCATTTTTTTTTTTTTGGACATCTGGGTGCTGCTGAGAGCACAAACACTTTGCCTGAGTTAATTCAGGAATTGAAGTTCTCAGCCAGTGAACCAGCTCTGCACTGCTCTCATCCCTGAAGAGATGTGGATAGTGGCGACAGGCGACCATTTCACTATTTACATCATGCTTTAGTGGCTATGATGCTTGCAGTGGTAAGTAACTGTTAAAGCCTGGTTAGTAGTGTAGGACTTGAAAGCCCTGGATTACAGTTTTGCTTTAACGGAACACTATACCACAACTACTTCATGTCATTGAATTGGTTATGGTGTCTGGAGTCCCCTAGTGCTGTCCCACTGTTCAGGATTAACAGGATTTGAACTCTAAATGAGGGCTCTCTGACTCCTGCTATTTGACACCACTGTGTTATCCAGACTGATGCTTGAGCTGATGTCTAGAGTGCAAATTTAAATGCAAACCTTATTATAAAACTACATGTCACAGCCACGCCCCAAATGTTTTTGTGTCTGGAAGTAAGTAAGTAAGTAAGTGAACCATGATAGTGCAAGGGAGAAGCTGTTGTGAGAAGTCTATAAATGGGCTTAATCTAGGTACTTCTTGTAGTGCATAGGGTGAACGCATACGATCTCCACTTTGGAAGTAAATAATTTGCAAAGGAACCTGAAGAGTTTGAGAAGGTGGGCACCTAGTTTTGATCGTGAGCGTTTCAAGGCTTTTATAGGGACTGCAAGGAGGGAACCTGAGAGAATTCTGGTTCCTATTCTATTGGCTTGCATTTGGTTCTCCGTTGGCCATATGGACCAGTAGTCACCAGGGCCTTCCACTGACTAAAGTAGATTGCGCATTGTTGGTGATAAAGCAAACATGATTTTTCATACGAAAGTTGTTAGGGATGCACCGAAATTAAAATTCTGGGTCGATACCGAAAATTCAGGATGCCCTTGGCCGAAAACCGAAACTCAAAATTAATTTTCCCCAAATGCTTTTAAAATTGTTTTTTTCCCTTTATCTAATGATTTATTTGTGCTATTTAGTTTCTAGTTCACTTTAGATTGCATTAAATAATGAACATTTTCTATTAAATGTATTTAATGCCCGTTAATCTGTGTACAACTACAACATGACAGATACTATATGGTATATACATATGGTATATACATCAGTACACATGGTGAGGAGCACACTGTCTGGCCAGCTGATGTGGGATTGAAGGGAATACTGATTCATAATAATCGCCCAGGAAGTGGCAAACATAGGTGCCAACAATTCCGAATTTGCTCAGACAGTGCTACATTTTGAAGAACTGCCCGGCAAAAAATAGGTCCTAAGGATCTGGTCATTTTGAAATCTGTCATCACTCAGCAGACTTAGAAATGCAGGAGTGGACTGGGTAGTAGGACAAAGCACTTCATTGGCAGGTACAGGCAGAATATAATAAGTTAAGTTATGAGCTTTCTGGCCGCCGGTCTGTAACTTACCGCTGGCGGTGTGACTGTATGTTTGCCACAGGCTTTCCCACTGCTCACACGTCACTTCTGGGTACACAGCGCAGCGCCAAAGCACGGTCATTTATACAGTGACCCCCAACATGGGGTCCCTATTCAATAGGATCCTGCTCTTGTGCCTCTGTCTGAGAGATAATGGAGTTGCTCATTATCTCCCGGATACAGAGAGCATAACAAAAACCCAAAACCATAATTAAAAACACACAGAAACCCCGCATATATCACATCCTTTGATATATCTGTTCAGAGCTCCCATGTTTGCAAAATAGCGCCCAATCCATGGAGAATTGACAAATCGCCACTGGGGTAAAGTTTTGACCGGCCGCTCACAAAGTTCATGCCCAAAAGGGTTCAAGGACGATTAGGGCTTTGGCCGGTCAACTGTCAGGAGTTCCTGTGGACGATGGGAGCATAGTCCACATAGTCTGAGCCACCTTCCCTCTAAAAAGCACTCTTGTATGGTGAGGGGGGAAAAGTATTTGATCCCCTGCTGATTTTGAACGTTTGCCCACTTACAAAGAAATGATCAGTCTATAATTTTAATGGTAAACTATTTCAAGTTGTTCGTACATTTCCAACTCACGAATGCTGGAATGATTTTTAAATATATTTCTTTTTTTACCAGTGCAAGACTGAGGAGATCAAATAAGTATTCATTTACATTACATATAAATCCTCTTTGACACTGGAGGCCTGCAATGAATCTCCCTACATTGACAAGCACTATTTAAAGGCACACTAAAATAATTCCAGAATAATTTGAGTAGAGAGATGTGCTTTAATGGAACAGAAAAGTAGAAAAAAAAATCTCCTTTATTTTATACCCATTCTAAAATCTATGCAGTGTTAATCTGATGCGTTTAAAGGGACACTATAGTCACCAGAACAACTACAGCTTATTGAATTTGTTCTGGTGAGTAAAATCATTACCTTCAGGCTTTTTGCTGTAAACACGGTCTTTCAGAGAAAATGCAGTGTTTACATTACAGCCTAGTGATAACTTCACTGGCCACTCCTCAGATGGCTGTTAGAGATCCTTCCTGGGTCATGGCTGCCTAAAAGGCATCAAAACATTCAGTGTCTCCACCCTCTGCATGCAGACATCGAACTTTCCTCATAGAGATTAATTGATTCAATTCATCTATATGAGGAGATGCTGATTGGCCTGGGATGTGTTTGAATTGTGCTGGCCCTGATCTGCCTCCTTGTGCCGTCTCAGCCACTCCTATGGGGAAGCATTGTAATTGGATCAGGCTACCACTTCTGATGATATCAGCAGGCAGTGGGCAGGTCAAAAGAAAACCGTGACAGCTCCAGACTTGAATACAAGTAAGATTTTACTATATTTAGAGAGGCATGATGGGGCGAGGGGTACTAGATGGGTTTTAACCATATAGGGTCAGGAATACATGTTTGTGTTCCTGACCCTATAGTGCTCCTTTAATATCTTTCCAATTTGAGTTAGAAAAACTGACTTTGTCTGATATCACATAACTTGGCAATCTACAGTGAGATTTTTGATCCCCTGCTGATTTTGAACATTTGCCCACTGACAATTATCAGTTTATAATTTTTTTTTATAGGTAGGTGTATTTTAACAGTGAGAGACAGAATAACCAAAACAAAACAGAAAAATGCATGTCAAAAAAGTTATAAATTGATTTGCATGTCAACGAGTGAAATAAGTATTTGAACCCTTCGACTTAGTACTTGGTGGCAAAACCCTTGTTGGCAATCAGAGGTCAGACCTTTCTTGTAGTTGGCCACCAGGTTTGCACACATCTCAGGAGGGATTTTGTCCCACTCCTCTTTGCAGATGCTCTCCAAGTCATTAATGTTTCAAGGCTGACGTTTGGCAACTTGAACTTTCAGCTCCCTCTTCAGACTTTCTATGGGATGAAGGTCTGGAGACTGGCTAGGCCACTCCAGGACCTTAATGTGCTTCTTCTTGAGCCACTCCTTTGTTGCCTTGGCTGTGTGTTTTGGGTCATTGTCATACTGGAATACCTATCCATGGACCCATTTTCAATGCCCTGGCTGAGGGAAAGAGCTTCTCACCCAAGATTTGACGCTACATGGCCCCGTCCATCGTCCCTTTGATGTGGAGCAGTTGTCCTGTTCCCTGAGCAGAAAAAAACACCCCCCAAAAAACAATGTTTCCACCTCCATTTGACGCGATTTGTCGATGTTTGACAGCGGGAAAGGTGTTCTTGAGGTCATAGGCAGCATTCCTCCTCCTCCAAACACTGGGAGTTGAGTTGATGACACAGAGCTTGATTTTGCTCTCATCTAACCAAAACACTTTCACCCAGTTCTCCTCTGAATCATTCAGATGTTCAGTGGCAAACTTCAGACAGGCCTCTAAATGTGCTTCTTGAGCAAGGTGACATTGCGGACGCTGCAGGATTTCAGTCCTGCACGGCACACCAATTGTTTTCTTAGTGACTATGGTCCCAGCTGCCTTGTGATCAATAACCCCTTAAGGACACGTGATGTGTGACATGTCATGATTCCCTTTTATTTCAGAAGTTTGGTCCTTAAGGGGGTTAACAAGATCCTCCTGTGTAGTTCTGGGCTGATTCCTCACCATCCTCATGATCATTGAAACTCCATGAGATAAGATCTTGCATGGAGCACCAGACCGAGGGAGACTGCCAGTTATTTTGCATTTCTTCCATTTGCAAATAATCGCACCAAGCTGCTTGGCGTTGGTCTTGTTGCCCATTCCAGCCTTGTGCAAGTCTACAATCTTGTCCCTGACATCCTTGGACAGCTCTTTGGTGTTGGTCATGGTGGAGAGTTTATAATCTGATTGCTTCTGTGGACAAGTGTCTTTTATACAGGTAACAAGCTGAGATTAGGAGCACTCACTTTAAGAGAGTGCTCCTAATCCCAGCTCGTTACCTGTATAAAAGACACCTGAGAGCCAGAAATGTTGCTGATTGATAGGGGATTAAATAATAGGGATAGGGGATCAAATACTTATAACTTTTTTGACATGCGTTTTTCTGGAATTTTTTTTTTGTTCTGTCTCTCACTGTTAAAATATACCTACCATTAAAATATAGACTGCTAATTTATTTGTCAGTGGGCAAACGTTCAAAATCAGCAGGGGATCAAATACTCTTTTTTTTTCTTCTTTTTCTTCACTGTAGTTGCTAGGGAAGTAGGTGAAAACCGGGATGAAAGCTGGCCTGGGTTTGAGGTTATCTGCAATCAGACCGGAGTTCCGATTGATACAGTCAGGGGAAAGGGCGCTCTTAGTTAGTTGACCTGGAGGGGAAAGTGATGGGAGCCAGGGGTAGTGAAAATAGTCTCTTGGTGGACAACATACTGGAAACACATAGAAATGTGGATGGTGACTTGGGTTGTTTGTCACACTGACCGTTATTGAAAGCACAAAAGTAGGCGCACAATTATAAAATGTATGATCACTGGTCATTTTAAATATAAAGAAGAAACTAATACTAATCCAAACTCGTAAGTACCGTAGTTCAAAGTAAATTTTTTTTACTTTTTAACATGTAATATATGAACATATCGTGCACAAGAATCAGATAAAAAAAACAACCCTCAATAAACTAAAGTATGTACAGAGATCGTAAGTTACTCTATACTGCAGATTAGAGCCAGCAGCAGTAGGCATCACTGCCGAACTAGAAATAGCAACATTGTATCCGTTTAACCCCTTAACGCCGTTACGGCGTGCTATGCCGTCACGGGTTAAGTGGGCTTTAACGCCGTTATGACGGCATAGCACGCCGTAACGGCTTGCAGCCCCAGGAGGTAAGTTATACTTACCTCCGCCGCGATCCGCTTCGGGAGGACTGCCTCACAGCCCAGGCAGCCCTCCCACGGCAAATGAGGCCCCCGGGGGCCATGTGATCGCTCTCAAAGAGCGATCACATGGCCCCCTATAGCTGGCTGTGGATATGCCAGCAGGGGGACTGTTTGAAATATCACAGTCCCCCTGCTGGTGGGAAGAATTAAAAAAAATAATTAGACATGTGTAAAAATAAAATAAATGCATTTTTATATATATATATAAAATATGTATATATATTATATATATAATATATATACATATTATATATATGTAACGTCATACAAAGTGTATTTTAATATTAATATAAGTATATATTAATATTAAAATACACTTAGAATGACATTACATATATATAATATGTATATATATTATATATATAATAGATGTACATATATATATTATATATAAATACGTATAATTAAAATAATAAATAAATTAAATAATAAAATAAATAAATAAAATATTGAAACAAAATTTAATATAAATTATATATGCATATGTAATTTCATTCTAACTGTATTTTGTTATTAATATATATATATATCGGTAACAAAATACACTTAGAATGACATTCTATATATATCTATCTATATATAAAATGCAAATAACCGCAAATATATATATATATATATAGATAAATACATATAATTACATAAAAGATTACATCAGTATACACGTAGAATTTAAATACCTATAAATGCATATATATTAAAATTCTACATGTATATTTAAATAATCTTTTAACGTAATTATGTGATTTGATTAATAAAAATTTGATTGACATGCATGACAACACAGGGAGAAAGTGCAGAGAATTTAATTTGCAAGCACTATATTTGACCCTGTAACTCTCCAAGACACCATAAAACCTGTACATAGGGGGTACTGTTTTACCCGGGAGACTTCGCTGAACTCAAATATTCGTGTTTCAAACTGGTAAATTGTATTACAACGATGATATTTTAAGTAAAAGTGACGTTTTTTGCATTTTTTACAAGCGAACTGCACTTTTATGGTCTATATCAGTGGTAGTCAACCTTTTTTTACCTACCGCCCACTAATGCAACTTTTTGGTTGAAAAAATTTCCTTACCGCCCACCAGTTTTCGCGCAAATGCGGAATATTTTTTAGAAAGGAGGGTGTTTTACAAAAAATAAATGTACGTACATTTATCTTTTTATTTCTACTTAATGCAGGTTTATAAGGTTTTTAACTTTATAAAGTGTAATGAGAAAACAATAAAGTAAATTGAAATTACCTTTACTAGTGATTAATGAGATCCTTGAGGTTGATGCTGCGAGACTAAATATTTGATATCTGGTTCGATTTTCGTAAGGAACAAACGAAGGTCTCTTTCAGTGATATTCAGACGACTTCTCTGTTTGCGCATAATATGATTTCTCATTTGTGCGTCAGCTCATCTCCTCTCCCTCCTCAATTCCCCTCCCCACCTTTTTTTCCCCCTTTTTTCTATTTTTTAACCTTCCTTGTAGCAATGCCCAGTAGGAAGGCTGAGCTAGGTAGCCCACTTACTATATAGTCCACTATAACAGACAGACACACATACAGACACACACACATACACACACACGACACATACATACAGACACACACATACACACACACACACGACACATACACACACACACGACACATACACACACACACGACACATACACACACACACGACACATACACACACACGACACATACACACACACGACAAATACACACACATACACACACACACATACACACACACGACACATACACACACACACGACACATACATACACACACACGACACATACATACACACACACACAGACAACACACATACAGACACAGATACACACACGACACATACACACACACAGACACAGACACACATACATACACATACACAAGACACACCCGACACATACAGGAACACAGACACACACATACACACAAGACACATACATACAGACACACACAAGACACACATACCAACAGACAGTCACACATACATACACACACAAGACACACATATATACAGACACACACACACACACACACACACACACACACACACATATATACAGACACACACACACACACACACACACACGACATACATACAAAGACACACACACACACACACACATTATATTTAAGTCACCCTCCTGTTTCCTACCTTTTAGATTCAGGAGGGTGACTTTCCCTGGGGTCCAGTGGTGGCTCAGGTGGATGGGAGTCAGAGTTCCCACTCTGACTCCCTGGTCTTCCTCCCGCGCGGCTCTCAGGGTTAGCTGGGAGGAGTGATGTGCAGTCACTTCCTCCCAGCTCTGCGATGTCATCACAGGGGGCCCGGTCGCGCTGTTAAAGCGCCCAGCGCTGACCGGGCCCCCTCACAATCCACATCCATCGGGTGGCCCTGACAGCATGGGCCACCCGATGGACCCCTCCATATGCAGCCCCGGCGGTTTGCCGCGCGGGCCGGAGCCGCAATTTGTCACGGCGGTACCCAGTCGCAGGGGTACCGCCGGCTCGCACCCGCCCGCCCGGTCGTCAAAACCTGGAAATCCCTACCGCCCACCTGAAATCCTAAAACGCCCACTAGTGGGCGGTAGGGACCAGGTTGACGACCCATGGTCTATATTATTGTTGTAATATGTTTTACTGTTTTAAAACACTAATATTTGTGTTTAGTGAAGTCTCCCGAGAATAACAGTACCCCCCATGTACAGGTTTTATGGTGTTTTGGAACGTTAGAGAGTCACATATAAGGCTTGCATTTCATTTTTTTCACATTGAAATTTGCCAGATTGGTTATGTTGCCTTTGAGAGCGTATGGTAGCCCAGGAATGAGAATTACCCCCATGATGGCATACCATTTGCAAAAGTAGACAACCCGAGGTATTGCAAGTGGGGTATGTCCAGTCTTTCTTAGTAGCCACTTAGTCACAAACACTGGCCAAATATTCGTTTTTTGCTTTTTTCACACAAAAACAAATATGAACGCTAACTTTGGCCAGTGTTTGTGACTAAGTGGCTACTAAAAAAGACTAAACATACCCCACTTTCAATACCTTGGCTTGTCTACTTTTTCAAATGGTATGCCATTATGGGGGTAATTCTCATTCCTGGGCTACCACACCGTCTCAAAGGTAACATTACCAATCTGGCAAATTTCAATTTGAAAATGTAATGTTCTATATTTGACCCTGTAACTTTCCAAAACAACATAAAACCTGTTAACCCCTTAAGGACAGAGCTTCAGAAGCTTGACTTACGCTTAATGACACAAGCAATTTTTGCATTTTCTTGCTGTTTGCGTTCAACTGCAATTTGCATCTCTCTCATTTATTGCACCGACACATATTATATACTGTTTTTTAAAGGACAGAAAGGGCTTTAATTTGATATAACATATAAATATATAAATGCTTACTTATTATAAAAAAAATACAGAAAAATGCAAAAAAAATGAAAAATATTGTTTTTTTTTACAGTTTTTGCAATCATAATGTGTGCATAATTAGTGCAGGTTAAGGAAAGTAATTAAAAATAAATTCATTTATTTGTTCTGATTTACAGAATATATAATGTGTCCGGGATTTTAAGTTTTTTTTGGTAGTTACAGGTCACAAAGCACAAGGAGTAAAATAAAATTTTAATATGGAGTGATTTTAGAATTTGGTATGTTTGTCTTGTAAGCCTAATAGCCATAAAATAAAACAAAATTGCCACACAAAAGTATATATTTATATAAAGTAGACATCACAGGCTATTTACCTAAGGTTGTGTTGACACTTTCTACGTAGCCATTTTACCGCCAACCTCTGCTAAATATTGGAGTAAAATTGTGTTTTTGGGGGGTTTTCGCACACAAACGTATAACAAAGAACTTCTCATGTGTATTTTGTAAAGTTGTTGTGTGCTATTCCTGTACAAAGTTTTATTATGTGTTCAGTTACTTCTGCTGAGTACAACGGTACCCCCATTGTATGTCTTTGGCACTATTTTGTGAAGCTACAGTGCCATATAGGAGACCTGTCCTTTTCAGTATTCACAGTAGAATTTTGAGAGACGGATATAATGAGCCTATGCTTCCATTTGGGGTATTATAACAGTTTGACTGTTCAAAAACCCCCACAAAGGCCTACCATTTGTAAAAGTAGACACTCCAGGGTATCTCATAAGGTGCATATTGTGCCTTAACATGCCCCCATTTTTTTACCATTACATGCCAAAGTATGTGGTAAAAAATAATTGTGTGCATTTTTTACATACGGATTGCATTTTTGCTGGGCATTTTGTATATTTCATATGTGCCACTAAGTTCAAACCCCCCAAATTATGCTCAGCTAAGTCTTCTGAGTAAAAGGACACCCCCATTGTATGTCTATGGCACTATTTCGTGAAGCTACAGTGCCATACAGGAGACCTGTCCTTTTCAGTATTCACAGTAGAATTTTGAGAGACGGATTTAATGAGCCTATGCTTCCATTTGGGGTATTATAACAGTTTGACTGTTCAAAAAAAAAAACACAAAGGCCTACCATTTGTAAAAGTAGACACTCCAGGGTATATCATAAGGTGCATATTGTGCCTTAGCATGCCCCCATTTATTCACCAATATATGCCAAAGTATGTGGTAAAAAATAATTTTGTGCATTTTTTTACATACGGATTGCATTTTTGCTGGGCATTTTGTATATTTCATATGTGCCACTAAGTTCAAAACCTTCAAATTATGCTCAGCTAAGTCTTCTGAGTAAAAAGACATCCCCAATGAATGTCTTTGGCACTATTTTGTGAAGCTACAGTGGCATATTGGAGACCAAGCCATATCAGTTTTTACAGAACTTTGAATTTTGACGCTGGACCTATGTGCAATTTCCAAGCATCTTCGTAAGTTTTAAATTCAAACTACCCCACAAAGGCCTACCATTTCTTAAAGTAGACACCCCAGGGTATTTCAAAAGGCATATTTTGAACCTTAGCGTGGGATAATTTTTCCGCTAGCTTGTACCAGGTGTAGTGGTAATAAGCGTTTTTTCTGCCTTTTTGACACACAAAGTGAGTTTGCACAGTATATTTTGCAAACCTTATGTGTACCACCACTCTATAATACTTTATATGTTGCTCAGCTATGTCGGCTGAGTACAAAAATACCCCCGTATGTACCTTTGCCAGGTATATGTGGACATCGGAGGGGCACATTTGGGACACAGCCATTCAGTTTTTTTCACACTTTACATTTTTACGCTGTGCCCATGTCCCATTTTAGAGTATTTTACCAGGCTATATAATCCAAATACCCCATAAAGCCATACCATTTCTTAAAGAAGACATCCCAGGGTATTTCAAAAGGCATATTTTGAACCTTAGCGTGGGATCATTTTTCCGCTAGCTTGTACCAGGTGTAGTGGTAATGAGCGTTATTAAATGTATTTTTTTACTTTTTAAAACTTTTTTTTACTTTTTAAAACTATTTTTTAAACTTTTGTTTTGCTTATTCATTTTTTTTAAAGTTTCCTAAACTTTCGTAAAACTTTTTTTTACAGATTTAACATTTTTCTAAGCTTTTTCTTTTACCGTTAACCCCTAACTAGCAGTAAGCAGCACTAACAGTAAATTCCCCATTTTCCCATAACTCCCACCCACCCCAGCTAGCAAAATATTTAATTATACAATATTTAAATTAGTTAATTAAATTAATTTAACCCCTGAGGGTTAAAAAATAAATAAAAGTTAATCGTCAGGGGTTAAAAAAAAATTAGATCACAGTATAATACTGTGATCTGTATTTTGATCACTGTAGGCAGTGATAGACTGGCAGGCAAGGGGTTAATTTTTATTTGGACTGGGTAAAGGGTTTATTTTTTTTTATTTTTTACTTAAACGTTATTAAAACTTTTTTTACTTAATTTTTTAACTTTTTAAAGCTTATTTTAAAACTTTTTTTAACGTTAACCCCTAGTTAGCCTAACACTAAATCCCCCAATTCCCCACTAACTTCCACCCTCCCCAGCTAGCTAAATTTATAATTTTAAAATATTTAAATTAATTAATAAAATAAATTTAACCCCTGAGGGTTAAAAAAAAAAAGAATTAACCCTCAGGGGTTAAAAAAAAAAATCGGATCATATTAAAATGTAATCCCTGCCAATTGATCACTGTAGTCAGTGATCAATTGGCAGGGAAGGGGTTAATTTTTTATTAATATGGGTAAAGGGGGGGTGGGATTTTAATTTAACTTTTTTTTTTTTTAACACCAGGGGGCAGGATCACTGAAGATCCGTCTCCCTGCACTTCACACTGAACCCGGAAGTGCAGGGAGGCGGAGGTGAGTATAGAGAGCACATGTGCCCGCTCTGGCATGCTGTCAGAGCGGGCACATGTACTCTGACAGCCCGATCCGGTGCTCCCGGTCTGCCTCTAATGCAGAGGCAGACCGGAGCACCATTAACCCCACGATCGCCGCGATTGCGGCGATCTGGGGTTAATTTTACCGCGTGACGGACGAGGTCCGTCACCCGTCGTTAAGGGCATCCCCAGGATGACGGACCTCGTCCGTCACCCGTCGTGAAGGGGTTAATGGGGGGTACTGTTGTACTCGTGAGACATCGCTGATTACAAATATGTGCATTTTTTTTGCAGTAAAACCTAACAGTATTATGACATTCACAGTTAAAATGTCAGACGGAAATGCAAATTTAAAAAAAAATCTTATTTTCTCAAATTTTTTTTACTTTTATTCATAATAAATGATGTTCCATATATGAATAGTTAATGATAGATTAAAGCCCTGTTTCTCCTGAACAAAATGATATATAATAAGTGTGGGTGCATATAATTTGAAAGAGGGGAACTACGGGTGAACAGACACATAGCGCAAATTCCAGTTTTTGTTTACGTTTTGTTTTGATCAGAACGTGCACTATTGACTCCGTCCTGAAGGGGTTAATTATAGTGCAACAATGTATTGACTGTCTCAGTTGTCTCTTATGGGGTATATACGGCCTCCTCCCCATTAAGCTTATCTCAACGATCATGTCCCGATTAAAACCAGCACAACTACTTGTATCCTTCTCCCTAGAGGTTTTTCCACTTTTCAATTGGCTTATTTGTCAATCTTACGGTTTGATTCCCATTGGCTTTCAACTAACCAATAACTGTTATGGGGCGGGCTATTTAAACTCCTTTATCCCTAGACCCTGATCCCCCTGCCTGACCGACAAAACCCTTATAAACCTTTGTGATTCTCTATATGGTCTCACGTATATTGAGTGTCTCATCATGACCTTTACAACTTTTTTTTCCTTTCTCTATACTTAAAGGTACAGTATGCTCATTAGTTATTGCTTGCTAGTTAATCTTTTTAACAGTTCAGGTGCCCTAGAAGGCACAGCTTAGTTATAGGTGCTACTTTTACCTTATAGGTGTTTTAATAGGTGTTACCTTATAACTCACTCTATAAAACATGTGTCCCTGACTTGAGGGCAACAGCTATAGCTAACCAGTATTTGTTGCTGCAGATAAATAGCCTTTTCTAAACTAATCTTTTCAACATTAAATTGCCCCTTATTGATTCTAAGTTTTAGGACATTGACCGTAAACACTATTTTAAACTACACAGCCTTGGCAACCTTCGTCTTTGACCATAAGTTTATACTTGTAGTCAACATGTGACACATTATAGTCAAAACATTGTTACAATATAATTTGCCATTTTTAGTTAATCAGTGATGCCTACTGCTGCTGGATCTATAATCTGCAGTACAGATGGTTAATTACAACCTCTATACATACATGTGTATATACTTTGGTTTAGTGAGTGTTTTTTGTTTTTTTTGTTTGTTTTGGGGGGGGGGGGTTGATTCTTGTGTACAATATTTTTATATATTGCATATTAAAAGTTAAGTTTTAACTGTAAACTGGGCTAGTACTCGTTTCTTGCCTATATGTAAACTGACCATTAAGTCATTGGCTCACGCGCACGCCATGGTGATGCTCAGCTTGCTGCGCTAAGCGTACTGTAGCGGACTGGACCCTGTACCAGAGTCTGCCCCAGTTTCCTGGAGGGGACTGCTTGCTTGCCTCCTGCCCAGTGATTATGGCCCCTTGGAGATATTGCCATTTAAGGGACTGAGTTGGGGCTTATGGACTGCTATTATACTGTACTGACCCTTTAAGAACTGTATTTGGGCATAATGGATTGTATAATACTGTTCCTAGCCCTTTAAATACTTTGGGGAAAGATTGGTACTTTTTATATGGCACTTCGGACGCTGTCGAAGTGGCCGCCATTTCGGGACTTCGACACGTGTTCGCGGCCAACTTGGTTCATTCCATGCGGTCAGCGGTATGTGTAGCCGAATTCATGGAACTGAAATCGGCTACACAGTTCTGCGAACACCGCTGAGCCTTACCTTCTCCCACAATGGTTTTGCAGCCGCACAGACTAAGTCCCGTTCGAAGATTCAAACGCTCGTTCGAATGGGACTTAGTCATTTTTTCAGCCTGAAATAGACCGACCGCACAGCCCAAATCTATAAAACTGTTTTGGGCATGAAAATGTGCATGCGGACGGTCCTAAAGGACTTATACCTATCTACTGAACGGATTCGAATGATTTTTGGGTATGTTTGTATTTGGAATGTGCTGATTAATAATATGTAATTTTATTAATATTGGATGTATGGATTTAGTTATGAATGTTGGTTAAAAAGTATGTTTTAAACTGTATGTATAATTTGATTACCTCTCAGGCTAAGGGGAGGGAATCTGTGGGATGTAACCATTGTGTGATTGGTGTATTGTAAATCCCTCCCTTGCATGGGAGAATCCTTTATAAGACCGTGTGTGAATAAATCTTGAGTTCCTGTTTTAACCCTCAAAGTGAAGTGTTGTCTCATTCTTGGGGGGAGGATTTATTGTATGCTGTTCCAGTTTGACTGCTAGGAGTGTAAACCTATTCGTATGGTTTCCTATTCAACTGTCTACAGCATTCATATGCTTGAGGATTTATATGCTTCTTCGGTTCGGTGATTGTGGTGTCTGCCAGAGTGCTTGGAGTCCTCAGGAAACGCTAGGAGCAAATCCTTTAACGGAGGTACCCAGTCGGCGTGCCAGGCGATCCGTTACACGTACCTCTGGGTCTGAAAACACCCTGCATTGTATTCCTTGCATGGCTCCCCTGCTAACGGTGCTTGAGCTCTGCTTTACCAACTGCCCACTACTAATCACTGCGTGATCGGCAAGGACAGCAGGTAGGAGCTGCAGCAGGACTGCAGTCACATCGTACAGAGCACTGACTTTGTCAATGTAACCCATCTCAGTTGGGCTAGGATAAGGTTAGGGTAGAGTAAGCACAGTGTTAGTGGGTGGTATGGTTGCTATAGGGTTAGCATTAACTACCAAAACACATTTCATTTGGATCCTAAACATATGAACATACTGACAATTTTCATTTAACCATTTTATCACAAACCTAGGTCATAATTCTTACTTGTGCCCCACTACTGCAAAAACCGCATGTAACGGACCGTTTTGCACACAAGAGGTTAAAACTGTTTAGGCGATATTCCCCTTTCCAATGCACAGGCAGCTACTGCAAGCACCAGTCTCCCGAACTGCAAACTACACGAATCCTCCAACATCCGAACAGGAAACACACGAACACTGGAAACAGCTGAACAGGAAAAGCATACAATCAGCTTACACTCCTGGCAATCAGCATACAATCCAATTCCCCCAATAACGAGACGACACTTCGTTTGGAGGTCAAGCAGAACTGACTGTACTGGCACATACAGCCTCTTTTATTCACAATCCACAAACATAGTACTGCCTACAGGGTTTTGAAACACAACCAATCAATCTGTACAATACACACAGACACTCCCACACAAAATCATCCCCTCTGCCTGTGATATGATTAACACAATGGGTAATATAATTATTACAGGCAGGGACATAGTTTTATAAAACATATCACAGGGACCCCAAAACATGCAATATCCATAAAGTATATCCTCGGAACCGAGGGATCTGGGTGAACCACATATCCAAAATTCACCCAGATCCGTTCAGTAGTTTGGAAGATACAGTTTAATGCAGATTCCGCAAAACATATACAGGCTATATGAAAAATAATTACTGTATAATGTTCCCCCTGTTGTATAGTTTAAAACTACTGCACGATGTCTTTGTGCACCAAATACCGGCGAGATGGCACTGTGTAGAAAAGTCCAAACAGTGTCTGTGAGTTAAAATGACCGCCATCCATTGTTCTCACCATGTGCTTCATCCATTGTTCTCACCATGTGCTTCATCCATTGTTGTCACCATGTGCTTCATCCTTTGTTGTCACCATGTGCCTCATCCATTGTTGTCACCATGTGCCTCATCCATTGTTGTCACCATGTGCCTCATCCATTGTTGTCACCATGTGCCTCATCCATTGTTGTCACCATGTGCCTCATCCATTGTTGTCACCATGTGCCTCATCCATTGTTGTCACCATGTGCCTCATCCATTGTTGTCACCATGTGCCTCATCCATTGTTGTCACCATGTGCCTCATCCATTGTTGTCACCATGTGCCTCATCCATTGTTGTCACCATGTGCCTCATCCATTGTTCTCACCATGTGCCTCTGATACATGAAATGGTGGCCACCCAGTAACTCCACAGTATGTCCCCAGATGGTTCTTAAAGGGCCAGCAGCACCATAATAAAATAAAATATGCCCAAATCAGTTCCTAGAAGGGCAATACATCCCAGGGCCATAGTCGCAGAGCAGGAGGCTGGCAAACAGGCCCCTCCAAAAACCAGTGGCGAGGTCACTTTCGCCACACTGTATATCTGTATTCTGTTTGTTCTCGACTTCATTGATTCCCACCATGTATACCTTTTCCCCTAATCCCACCTCTCAAAGTGTTCCCTCTGTTAATGATAGTACTGACATCAGCAGAGAGGTTTCTTTGCTCACACAGAACAGAGAGGGCTCAGTGAGCACTATGTACTGTCAGTTCAGCATGAGGAGGAAAGCTGTTATATTTTTTTTACCCCTGCTTGTACCTTGACTGCATGACTTTTTATGCAGTAACTGGACAGTAAAGCCTGCACTGCGTAACGGAATTGATAGCCATGTGGTTCTAAAGTAGTTAACCCCTTAAGGGCGGCCAGCGTGCTATGCTGTCCTTGGGCACCCGGCTCTAAACACCATCGGATGGCCTAGCATGTCCACGCCGTCTTTCCCACTGACCTGCTCGCCAGCGATCGTGATGGGGGGACTTACCAGACGTCACAGGGAGTCACCCTTGCGGCCGATCCAGCCTTCCTGGGCCATGTGATCGCGAGGACCTCACGATCACATGGACAGAATAGCCGTCCATAGCAGGGGGAGTGCCTGGAATGACAAGTAGTCCCCCTGCTGCCTGTAGAAAAGTTTTAATAAAGTATATTATATTGTGGCAACTGACATTTAATGTGGATAAGTGCAAGATAATGCGTCTTGGACGTAAAACCCCAAGGGCAGAGTACAGAATATTTGATAGAGTCCTAACCTCCACATCTGAGGAAAGGGATTTAGGGGTGATTATTTCTGATGACTTAAAGGTAGGCAGACAATGTAATAGAGCAGCAGGAAATGCTAGCAGAATGCTTGGTTGTATAGGGAGAGGTATTATCAGTAGAAAGAGGGAAGTGCTCATGCCATTGTACAGAACTCTGGTGAGACCTCATTTGGAGTATTGTACGCAGTACTGGAGATCGTATCTTCAGAAAGATATTGATACCTTTATAGTTCAGAGAAGGGCTACTAAACTGGTTCATGGATTGCCGGATAAAACTTACCAGGAAAGGTTAAAGCAACTTAACATGAATAGCTTGGAGGAAAGACGAGACGGGGGGGGATATGATAGAAACATTTAAATACATAAAGGGAATCAACACAGTAAAGGAGGAGACTATATTTAAAAGAAAAACTACCAGAACAAGAAGACAAAGTCTTAAATTAGAGGGACAAAGGTTTAAAAATAATATCTGGAAGTTTTACTTTACTGAGAGGGTAGTGGATGCATGGAATAGCCTTCCAGCTGAAGTGGTAGAGGTTAACACAGTAAAGGAGTTTAAGCATGTGTGGCATAGGCATAAGGCTATCCTAACTATAAGATAAGGCCAGGGACTAATGAAAGTATTTAGAAAATTGGGTAGACTAGATGGGCCGAATGGTTCTTATCTGCCGTCACATTCTATGTTTCTGTGCGTGTGTGTGTGTGTGTGTGTGTGTGTATATATGTATGTGTGTATATATCTATCTCAAAATAAAAATAAGTTAAATGTGTAATTTTGTTCTAACAGTATTTTGATGTGTGTATGTCAAAATACACTTAGAACGAAATATAAATATGTGTATATATATATATATATATATATATGTGTGTGTGTGTGTGTGTGTGTGTGTGTATATGTGTGTGTGTGTGTGTGTATATATATGTGTGTGTGTATATATATATATATATATATATATATATATATAATATTTGTACATAATTACCGTATATACTCGAGTATAACATTTTTTGTGCTGAAAAACCCCAACTCGGCTTATACTCGAGTCATAGTCTGTATTATGCCAATTTACATTGCCATAATACAGACCGGGGGAGAGGGGGGCTGGCAGAGCTGTACTTACCTTTGCTGCAGCTCCCTCCTCCTCCGCGCCGTCCGTTCAGCACCTCGGTCAGCTCCCAGTGTAAGTCTTGCGAGAGCCGCGGCTCTCGCGAGACTTACACTGGGAGCTGACAGAGGGAGCTGCACAGACCGCGCGGAGAAGGAGGGAGCTGACAGGAGCTGCAGGAAAGGTAAGTACAGCTCTGCCAGCCCCCCTCTCCCCCCCACTGAACTACCAATGACACTGGACTACCAGGGAAGGAGCCCCCCTCCCTGCCATGTATCAAGCAGGGAGGGGGGACGAAAAAAATATATAATTAAAAAAAAAACAATAATAAATAATAGTAAAAAAAAAAAAAATAATATAAAAAAATAATAATTAAATAATAAATAATAATATATAAAAAAAATAATATAATTAATATATTAAATGCCCACCCCCACCAACACATACACAAACACACACTGCATCACACACACTCACACTTCATTCATATACACACTGCACTCACACACACTGCACTCACACACACACACTCACTCACACTTAATTCATATACGCACGCTGCACTCACGCACGCTGCACTCACGCACGCTGCACTCACGCACGCTGCACTCACGCACGCTGCACTCACGCACGCTGCACTCACGCACGCTGCACTCACGCACGCTGCACTCACGCACGCTGCACTCACGCACGCTGCACTCACGCACGCTGCACTCACGCACGCTGCACTCACGCACGCTGCACTCACGCACGCTGCACTCACGCACGCTGCACTCACGCACGCTGCACTCACGCACGCTGCACTCACGCACGCTGCACTCACGCACGCTGCACTCACGCACGCTGCACTCACGCACGCTGCACTCACGCACGCTGCACTCACGCACACACGCACGCTGCACTCATACGCACGCTGCACTCATACACACGCTGCACTCATACACACGCTGCACTCATACACACACGCACGCTGCACTCATACGCACGCTGCACTCATACACACACGCACGCTGCACTCATACGCACGCTGCACTCATACGCACACGCACGCTGCACTCATACGCACACGCACGCTGCACTCATACGCACACGCACGCTGCACTCATACGCACACGCACGCTGCACTCATACGCACACGCACGCTGCACTCATACGCACACGCACGCTGCACTCATACGCACACGCACGCTGCACTCATACGCACACGCACGCTGCACTCATACGCACACGCACGCTGCACTCATACGCACACGCACGCTGCACTCATACGCACACGCACGCTGCACTCATACGCACACGCACGCTGCACTCATACGCACACGCACGCTGCACTCATACGCACACGCACGCTGCACTCATACGCACACGCACGCTGCACTCATACGCACACGCACGCTGCACTCATACGCACACGCACGCTGCACTCATACGCACACGCACGCTGCACTCATACGCACACGCACGCTGCACTCATACGCACACGCACGCTGCACTCATACGCACACGCACGCTGCACTCATACGCACACGCACGCTGCACTCATACGCACACGCACGCTGCACTCATACGCACACGCACGCTGCACTCATACGCACACGCACGCTGCACTCATACGCACACGCACGCTGCACTCATACGCACACGCACGCTGCACTCATACGCACACGCACGCTGCACTCATACGCACACGCACGCTGCACTCATACGCACACGCACGCTGCACTCATACGCACACGCACGCTGCACTCATACGCACACGCACGCTGCACTCATACGCACACGCACGCTGCACTCATACGCACACGCACGCTGCACTCATACGCACACGCACGCTGCACTCATACGCACACGCACGCTGCACTCATACGCACACGCACGCTGCACTCATACGCACACGCACGCTGCACTCATACGCACACGCACGCTGCACTCATACGCACACGCACGCTGCACTCATACGCACGCTGCACTCATTATATACACACTGGAAATAAATATTCAATTAATATATACACACGCACTGCACTCATACACACACGCACTGCACTCATACACACACGCACTGCACTCATACACACACGCACTGCACTCATACACACACACACGCGCACTGCACTCATACACACACGCACTGCACTCATACACACACACACGCGCACTGCACTCATACACACACGCACTGCACTCATACACACACACACGCGCACTGCACTCATACACACACGCACTGCACTCATACATACACACACGCGCACTGCACTCATACATACACACACACGCACTGCACTCATACATACATACATACACACACGCACTGCACTCATACATACACACACACACACGCACTGCACTCATACATACATACATACACACACACACGCACTGCACTCATACATACACACACACACACTGCACTCATACATACACACACACACACGCGCTGCACTCATACATACACACACACACACACACACGCGCGCTGCACTCATACATACACACACGCGCTGCACTCATACATACACACACACACACGCGCTGCACTCATACATACACACACACACACGCACTGCACTCATACATACACACACACACACGCACTGCACTCATACATACACACACACACACACACGCACTGCACTCATACATACACACACACACACGCACTGCACTCATACATACACACACACACACACGCGCTGCACTCATACATACACACACACACGCGCTGCACTCATACATACACACACACACGCGCTGCACTCATACATACACACACACACACGCGCTGCACTCATACATACACACACACACACGCGCTGCACTCATACATACACACACACACACGCGCTGCACTCATACATACACACACACACACGCACTGCACTCATACATACACACACACACGCACTGCACTCATACATACACACACACACGCACTGCACTCATACATACACACACACACGCACTGCACTCATACATACACACACACTGTAAATAAATATTCAATTAATATAATTTTTTTAGGATCTAATTTTATTTAGAAATTTACCAGTAGCTGCTGCATTTCCCACCCTAGTCTTATACTCGAGTCAATAAGTTTTCCCAGTTTTTTGGGGTAAAATTAGGGGCCTCGGCTTATATTCGGGTCGGCGTCTAGTATATACGTTAAGTAATTTTATTATAATTTGCGGGACTCTCCTGAAAGTCCAGAGAATTTAATTTGCTAGCACTATATTTAACCCTGTAACTTTCCAAGACACCATAAAACCTGTACATAGGGGTAATGTTTTACTCTGCAGACTTCGCAGAACACAAATATTTGTGTTTCAAAACCGTAAAATGTATTACAACAATGTTATCATCAGTGAAAGTGACGTACCTTTTTTTTTTTTTTTTAAACACCCAAATGTACATTGACTAATTCTTGTGATACGCTTTACGGTTTTGAAACACAAATATTTGAGTTCAGTGAAGTCTCCTGAGTATAACAGTACCCCTCATGTACAGGTTTTATGGTGTTTTCAAAAGTTAGTCAAATATAAGGCTTGTGTTAATTCGCCAGATTGGTTACGTTGCCTTTGAGACCAGATGGTAGCCCAGGAATGAGAATTCACCCCCATGATGGCAACTATTTGCAAAAGTAGACAATCCAAGGTATTGAAAATGGGCTCTGTCCAGTCTTTTTCACACACAAACAAATATTAACGTTGGCCAGTCTTTGTGACCAAGTGGCTACTAAAAAAGACTAGACATACCCCATTTGCAATGCACTACTATGCAAATGGTATCCCATCATGGGGGTAATTCTCATTCCTAGGCTACCATAAAGTCTCAAAGGCAACGTAACCAATCTGGTGAAATTTCAATGTGAAAAAATGAAAAATTTAACATGCTATATTTGAAGCTGTAACTTCCTAAAATGCCATAAAACCTGTATATAGGCGGTACTGTTTTACACGTGAGACATCACTGAATACAAATGTGTACTTTATTGCAGTAAAAGCAAACATTATGACATTCACAGTTAAAATGAACTAAAAAAATAACTTTCTTAATTTCTCACTTTTTAAAAAAAATATTTTATTTAAAATTATTTATTAAATTGTTTCATAGCTAAATATTTGATGTTACATGAAAGCCCTGTTTCTCCTGAATAAAATTATATCTAATAAGTGTTTGTGCACTTAATATGAAAGAGTTGAATTACGGTTGAACAGACATGTAGTCAAATTCCAAGTTTACATTTTGTTTTGATCCAAACGTGTACATTTGGCTCAGTCTTTAAGGGGTTAAAAAATGTTTTGGTGCCCTTAAATTGCAACAAACGGAGCCCAAATTCTACGTTTTGTTTTTGTTATACAATTGCCGCTGTTTTAACCCCTTAAGACCACAGGGCGTTCTATGCCGTCCTTAAGGGACTGGCTGCCTGCGGCATTACCCCGCTGCAGATCGCGGTCGGGGGGGGTGCATGCCTGGGCCCCCAGGCAGCCCCCCTGTGCCCAGTGACCCGCGGTCTGCAGCCTCTGATCGCAGTGACAAGCTGTCACTGCGATCGGTAATTACCATGTGGCTGACACATGGAGCCGCGGCATTTTACAGTTGCAGATCGCGGTCGGGGGACATACCTGGCCCCCCAGGCAGTCCCCCTGTGGTCAGTGACCGCGAATTGCGGAGTCTGATCGCAGTGACAGCCTATCACTGCGATCAGTTACTATGTGTCAGCCTATTGGCTGACACATGTAACTACAGGCAGGATCCCCCTGCAGATCGCGGTGGGGGGCATGCCTGGCCACCCAGGCACTCCCCCTGTGGCCAATTACCGCGATCTGCAGGAGGTGATCAGTGACAGCCAGTCACTGTGATCACTGATCCTATGTGTCAGCCAGTGATGTGAAATCATTGGCTGACACTGTCTCTGCCCCTCTTCTGTTAAAAATAAAATACTAGTCACTTTTGAGAAAGCTGTAAGCGAAACATGTCAAGTGGAGATTAAAGAGGCACTCCAGGCACTCAGACCACTTCTGGCCATTGGCCCACTACTCCTAACCCTGCAACTGTAATTATTGCAGTTTTTTTTTATAAACTGCAATAATTACATTGCAGGGTTAACGCCTTCCTGATTTCTAGCAAGGATTTTCCTTGCTAGAGCGTCGCTGGACCTCCTCACGCTGTGTGAGGACCTCCTCACGCTGTGTGAGGACCTCCTCACGCTGTGTGAGGACCTCCTCACGCTGTGTGAGGACCTCCTCACGCTGTGTGAGGACCTCCTCACGCTGTGTGAGGACCTCCTCACGCTGTGTGAGGACCTCCTCACGCTGTGTGAGGACCTCCTCACGCTGTGTGAGGACCTCCTCACGCTGTGTGAGGACCTCCTCACGCTGTGTGAGGACCTCCTCACGCTGTGTGAGGACCTCCTCACGCTGTGTGAGGACCTCCTCACGCTGTGTGAGGACCTCCTCACGCTGTGTGAGGACCTCCTCACGCTGTGTGAGGACCTCCTCACGCTGTGTGAGGACCTCCTCACGCTGTGTGAGGACCTCCTCACGCTGTGTGAGGACCTCCTCACGCTGTGTGAGGACCTCCTCACGCTGTGTGAGGACCTCCTCACGCTGTGTGAGGACCTCCAGCGTCGCTCATTTCTCCATAGGAAAGCATTGAAATTAGTTTTCAATACTTTCCTATGGGGAGACCTAATGCGCATGCGCGGCTTTGCTGCGCATGCACATTAGGTCTTCTTCTCGGCCGGTGGGCGGGATCAGTCTCTCCCACCGGCCGACGGAATCAGAAGGAGGAGCGGCGCAGAGGAGGAGACAGCGACGAGGGACATCGTAGCTGCCTCAGGTAAGTGACTGAAGGGGTTTTCACCCCTTCAGTAACCGGGGATTGGGGGGTGGGAGGGAGAGGGTACCTCTATTGCCAGGAAAACTGATTGTTTTCCTCGCACTGGAGTTTCCCTTTAAGGATTGCCTACAAGGACTGGTTTTATTTATAGTTTCTGTTGGGCAGTGTCTGAGCTGTGCCAGTACACGGCAGGGAAAATGTTCTTTTCCATAGCCAGGCTGGCTCTCCATCTGTTTACCTTCCAGAAAAAAAAACTGATGTTGTAACCCGTCCAATATTTCACTGTCCTTGAGTTACTATCTCTTGTGTTGTGTAAACTGGAGCAGACACTTGTTATAAACAGCAGGTATGACCTCCCCAAACACACAGCCAGATCTGTCTGTTTTTTTCTTATTTCCCTAAGCAGCTTACCTCCTTTGCATTACCTCCTTCTCCCCATTAGTCAAGTGTCCTGTTTGTACATTTTAATTGGCTTGCTGGGAGTGCCTTTTATGCAAAAACTATCTTAAAAAAACTAGTGTTTATATTTTACTAAATATCTGAGTCACTGGTGTAAACTAGTCTCTATGCAGCAGTATTCTTGCATCATGTTTTAAATTAGTAGACTTGACAAAATTCTTATGTTTTAAAGGGAAATAGATATTTTGCAATCATTTTATTGTTAAGTCTGCTAAATTATTTTTCTGAAGGCTAGAAGGTGCTGCTAGCACCATGTAAATAAAACTAAAAAGGGTGCTATAGTCTCATAAGTCAGAGTATAATGAAAATTGGTAAAGACCATCATGCAAGTCACTAAAGCAAGTGCTTTAGGGACATAAACATATTTATTTTTTAAATGTTTTGCTTGAATGATTTTAGAAATATTGAAACCCAACTTGTATGTCTCTTGCTTCTAGGTAATGGGAGTAGCTTATTGCACATTCTATTTGAAAATCTTTTTCTCTATACTATAATAATAAACTGAGTGTTTGGGGAGGTTTTTTTTTGTTTTTTTGTTTGTGCTTGCACTTATCAGTCAAATCCTGTCTTCACTTAAGCTGTGATGCACTTGTCAAAACAAGATCTACCAAAAGAGGTATATCTATGATTGTTAGTGTGATAGAGCACCTCCGACCAGTGAGCTTCCTAGCTGCCACATGTAACTCTGGAGCTCTTCCACCCAACCAGACTGCAGCTCTCTCGTTCCAGGCAGTTATCGTCCCCTCTGCCTATTCCTCTGCAGTGCTACTTTCAGGCAGGTTTCCATACCTCTGCTTGTAATGTGATTGCCTACTGACTTTACAAAGTCACTTGTGGCTCTCAGGCCTAGTTTTTGTTTTGACTTGTCCCAGGCTACAGGGATCAAGCAGCCAGCCTACAGGTATTAAGACTCTGTTACTGCAATTCCTGAACAAATCCACAAAGGACACACCATTCCAAAAGGAACGAACATACACCGCAATATTTTTACTCGGGAATAGCCCATATTGTCTTTACACTTAAATTGCTGACAGCTTCAATAATATACTAATAAACAAATCATATCAGACAACATACAGGAACTTATAAAAACATAATTACATCCTTCTAAAGGAGTGAGGAGGACCATTATTAACATGAAATATTTTTCCTGCCTGCAGAATTACCAATATGCAAATCTACCTGAATATGCAACTTAACCAACCCTGCTATTCAGGTAGTCCATAAAGCTGTTTCAAGATCCTCACGACCAACAGATGGCGTTGTACAGGCTCCACGGCCAAAGCCACCTGTTGGTTAAGAGAATCCGCAGGGCAGGAGTGCACACAACATATTAATGTAATGCTGAAAGTCCGTAGCAAAACTACTTAAAGGAACACTAGCGTTCGGAATAAAAACTGCAATTTGATTAAGTGTCGCTTTTAATGCTAGGGTGCCTCCTTGTATGCAGTGCAATTTATTGGGGGAACCAGGACTTTTTTAAACTAACAGATTGGCAGTTTGTTTGTTTTTTGTTTAGGGTATCAACAAATTTTTAAAATTCATATATCTCAGACATCATGTGTCTGCATTTCTAAATCGTGAAGTATTGCTTTGAGCAATGCTAGTGTGTATTGCTAGCAAAAGTAACAATCAAGCATCCTTCGACTCCAGCCAATGAGTCGCCACATTGCGACTGTACGTCACCTGTCCCTGAGAGTCCAGGCATGTAGAGCTCAGCTGAAGGTAGGGAGGTATAGAGAGTCAATCTACTTTTATGTGCATGCTGCCTAAGAGTGATAGGAGTGTGATTGCTTCAATTAGTACCAGATTAGTGTTTTTTAGTGTTTCTCAAAACTAAATGCACAGAATATTAGCAGTGGATATCAGTAATCAGCCCGAGGCGACCAATAACTTGCAACAGCTCTGGAAAAATATTTGTTGATCCATAGACAATATACATGCAGAGTGCTGTCACTTTGTGTGTGGGGTTTATCTGTATTTAATTATAGTTTTTTATTTTTTCCAACATATCAAAGTATCTAAAAAAAGGGACAAGGGAAGGAAAGAAAAAAGGAAAAGAAGGGGGGTGGGGGGGGAAACAGCAGTATAATATTTGAGCAATTACTTAAATCACCATAGAAAGCTAAGGTACTATGAAGTGTTTTGGTAAAGCACACATCTCAAAGTATTAAACCCTTTTCATACAAAGATAGGATGAGAATTGGATCACGCCAGTCTAGTATCCGGTCAGCCATGAATAATCCTCAATTTGCTAATTTGTGTGTGTGTTTTAAGGCTATGATTTGGAAAGCATTGTTGGTTAAAAAAACAAACCATATGGTTGTCAACCCTGACTCACAAATTCCAAACAAGCAGCTTTTATGGCACATTCATGAACCAAAAAAAGACATTATTTTTGAAACTGAGAAACTGGAAATGTTTCTCTTACTGCACAGAGACTATAATTTTTCTAAATGTTTCATTGATGTAGAATGTCTTACTCTTCTGTGCTTGTCTTCGAAGGGCATAGCTTCACTTATTTACATCAGAAATAGAAACTGGTTGCCCCTCTTTCTAACCATATCCTCTGAATGACAACCTATCATTTTCTAAATTTATAGCAGTGGTTAGGAAAAGTAGGATGTGGGTAGACACATAAAACTGTGTGGTCTAGTAGAGGGAGGACAGTTCCTTCCATTCCCTACACCACAAGGAAACAGGATTGATGCGGTAGAACAAGCAATCGACCATCCATTCTTCACAATAGTTTAACAAGCATAGAATCAGCAAAATGATTTGAATCAGCAAGATGATTTTTATTGATTTTTTTTTTTTCCTTCCATCTGCCAGAGCCATAAGTCAGGCTTCAACACTGAAAGTGTTGAACCAAGGTAGATACATGTTGATAGCTATTTTTGTCTTGCCATGCAATATCCGTGTACATAGTCTTTGAAACTCAAAACAAACTAGTGAAATCACAGAAATATGCATAATTCTCTCCTGTAGGATTTGTTCTCAAATATTGCAACTGACTGCACCCTCTTACTATTAGACCGTTACGAATTGTTCCTCTGCAGTCGTATAATCTTATCAAAGTGGTTACAGTGTCATTTTCTTCTTAATAGATCTTTACAAAGCTCATGCATTCTTGTTTACCATATCTTCACTTTAACGGACATCCCATGCTAGATATAACTTTTTTTCTGCATTGTGTATATATTTTAAGAAAATGCTTAATATTTAGGTTGATAGCCTACAGTCAAGCAGCTGTAGAGTGCACTTCCCAGATCACATCTTGGGAGACACTCAATCTACTCTATGGGAACTGATATTTCGGTCCGCTTGGCCCTCAAAAGGAGTTTCACAAGTCTGATCAGTAGAAGTACATATTGTAGCGATCAGTAAATTTTGAGCCCTATTCATACTTTGCTTGTGCACAGCTACTTTTGGAATGCTGAGTGAGCACCAGAGAGGGGATGGGTGTTTTGAACGCCATGTGCCAACACATCTGCATCCTATTTGTATGGCCAATAGAGCAAACCGGGTCCAGATCTTTTGGACTACACCTCCCATGATGCTTTGCCAGCATTATGGGTGCAAAAGCATTGTAGAGGATGTAGTCCACAACATCTGGCGTGCTGAAGGTTGCCTATCCCTGTCCTAGGAAAATGGTCAGGCTTATAGCTCCAGATTTATTTATTTGGAGGGAGGGGAAAATCAATGTCCATATAAGCCAATATGTGCAAAGACAGTGGGGCACTTGCAGCATCACCCATGGAATATGTAAAGGTTATGTTGTGTAGAGTGTCAGTTTAACGATTATAATTGTGCTATAAGATATCCAATGAATAGGATAGCCATTTTTTTTTCCTTTCAATTCATTTTGTGACCTTTGCGATCAATATTTTGTTTTCCCCCAACAATGTATTTTTTCCAGTCTCCCAAATAATGAACACCTTTTTTCACTTAGCTGGTTAATATTAGCAGAAGAAAACCCTTTGGATTAGGGTTTAAGAGTAAGGGATTAAGTATTAAGATTACAGATTTAGGAGAGGTATTTGGTTTAGGATTACAGTAGGAATTTATATTCGGATTAGGTTTAAACTAGGGGAAGCAAGCTGATAGCAGAGAGGATCCTCCTTCAGTACTACTAGGGTTAGTGTTATGGTTAGGCATATGATTTGTGTATGGATTAGCAGTGATGGCTAACCTTGACTCTAAAAGCTAGCTGAGCATCATGGGAAATGTAGTCCAGAAACAATTTTATGGTGTCACTGGATTAGGGTGAGGTTTATGATTAGGGTTCTATTTGGGATTTGGATTTGGTTTAGGATTACCGATTGCTTTGTTCCAAATGTAAATGGTGTTTTGTTCTGTTCAGGAGATGTTGCGGAGTACAGTTAAGATAATGTTATGATATTTGGACACTTAAACAAATAAGCAACAAAAATTAAAACAAAACTCAACAAAGCTCGGAATATCATGTACCCACAGTGTCAACATTTGCAAATGGTATGCATTTACAGAGTAAATTAAATAAATGAGCTACTAAAATACACAATAGAATCATCTTCAATTTTCTTTTTATTTTCTTTTTGTTTTAAACTGCACTGGGCAGTTATAAACTTAGTCCTGTGTTTTCACATAAACTTGACAAGAGTGTTATTTTCAGGACATTAATGATATCCATATGCATCTTGGCAGTGAATGGTCCTGGACCATCCTTAGTTAGTTAATGACCCCAAACCCTTTCTCAGCTGTTTAAAAATGCTAAACCACCTCTTTCCTCAATTAATTATCTCTGTTGCCATCATTCACCAGTCTGTTTCTTTTTTTTTTTCTTTCAATCTTTTGATGGGCCATGCCCATCTCTGCTTCTCAGCGAAACTAGTGTGCCTCTTTTGAAACAACCTGTAGCAAGGTTATTTTCTCATTGTTTTTGTGTTTATCGATTCCCTGCAGGCTTATGAAGAATACACAAGCAAACTAGATGCCCTACAAAAAAGGGAGCAACAGCTGCTGGAGTCCATGGGCAATGGGTCAGACTGCTCCTCTCTGTCCTCAGACACCCTTCCACTACCCCTGCCGCCTCCACCACCAACATTGTCAGCGCTGCAGCCCCCGTCTGATCTGTCACACATGGCACCAAAATCACCTCAGAAACCTATTGTTAGAGTCTTCCTACCTAACAAACAACGCACAGTGGTGAGTACATCTCCTTTAAAAGAGCGAGAATCTGATATAGCTCCAAAATTACCTCCGAGACTATTTGTTATTTATAAATAATGTGCACAGTTTATAACATAGACTTTATTTTTTTCTTTCTATAGTTACATTGTATTTAAAAATGTAGTATGTAGTGGCTGTTTTTTCTAGTTACTGTTTTGTCTTCCAATTCAGTAACGCCCAATCTATCCACTTCTTTTTCCTTAAATGCAAATTGAGGGTTTTTAAAATTGTGTGTAATTCTCATAATTTCTCTTTAAGTTTCTGCTTAATTCTCTACTTCTACAATGTGCTTTATAGGTGTGGTTGAGAAATCTCAAAATCAAACACAATGTTAAAACTAAGTAGCATTTATTTGAAACCTGTAATTATTTGCTGAAGTATTAATGTAATGCTTCAAGAATTGTAAAGGACATGAGATGTGAGAAAAGCTGAACTTGATGGATGCATGTCTCTTCATCTATGTAACTATGATAATATAACTCATGGAAAAAGAAATGAGCGTAATAGTTAAAGCTTCCAGGGCCCACTACATACATACCTACCTACCTACCTACATGCCCATATGTCCCCCCGCCCTGCCCCCCTCCCAAAACAAAGTTGTCAAGTGAACATATTCCTTTTTACTTTAGGTTTATTTGATTTGCCCCCCCCCCCCCCCAAATATTATTTTAGTTTTGTTAAATTTAAGATTGACAGGACTACACCAATTGATTGTTCTTTGTCTAGGTGCCTGCCAGATGTGGTGTTACTGTGCGGGACAGCCTAAAGAAAGCATTGATGATGCGGGGGCTAATTCCAGAATGTTGTGCAGTATATAGGGACCAGGAAGGGTAAGATTGTTGTTGTTTTTTTTTCCTAGATAAAGCAACCATAGTAGTGTGTGTGTGTGTGTGTGTGTGTTTTTTTTTTTTTTTTTGTGTGTAACATTAGGGGGGTGGGGTTAATTAATGGGTAAATGTTACAAATTTATTTCCATTCTATTTTTATTAAGTTATTATGCATATTGTCTTTGTATTTAAACTTTAGCATGATGTTGTGATTTTGGTTATAGGTCATGCCTCTGTAGTCTTACTGCTCGATTATCTACCATTTATGAGTTAAATGTATTTTTATTTTTTTTATACAGCACTAGTCAAACCTACCTAGCATGTGACCTGCACAGTTTCCCTACACATTTACTGTATAGAGATCTAAAGTTGAAACTTCTTTTTTTGCACAATCTGTTAGATTTTCCAATCTCCTGCTCTGTTAATGGCCTGCACGAAGCTCCAGTGTGTAGTTAAAGGAACACTATAGTGTCAGGAATACAAATATGTATTTTTGACACTATAGTTTTAAAATCGCCTTTTAGGCCCTGGCCCCGCTCTCCTTACTTTAAAAAGGTGTAAAACTTATTTATTTTTTTTCTTTGCTGAGCTTGGTTCGCCGAGACTGGCTCCACCTCTATGGGTGAGATCAAGAAACGCGACGTTCTCAGCCAATACAATGCTTTCCCAAAGGAAAGCATTGGGAGGCTATTGCACATGTGCAGCAAAACACAGGTCATTTCACCAATCAGCATCTCCTTATAGATATGCATTGAATCATTGCATGTTTATGGGGAGTGTTCAGCATCTCCATGATCATTTCTACACACTTTGCAACAAAGTCTGACTGCCACTAGGGGTGTTCCTAGGCAGTAAAGTAAACACTGCCTTTGCATAAAGGGAAAACACAGGGGCGTGCTATACACTCCAGAACAACTACATAATGCTGGAGTTCTGGTGACTATATTGTCTCTTCTAAAGTAAACACACACTGTGCGGTCATCTCATATGAAAATAAAACTTTTCTCAGGAAGGCTATGTCATTAATTGCTAGGGTTGTGTAAACGGAAACAAAAGCAATTTAATTCCTTATTGCAGAAAATTGAGCAGGGAGACTGCAGAGTTATGATGTCGCCAAAACTGCTTCATTAAGTGAACATTTGTTTTGATACTTCTAGTACCAATGAAAAGGATACTAAAATTTCCTGCAGGAACGTGCTATACGCACAAGAACGATTACACGGATGCATGTGTATACAGATTTTAATAGTATTCGTGTTAATGTTCTTGACAGTGAGAAGAAACCTATAGGCTGGGATACAGACATCAGCTGGCTTACTGGTGAAGAATTGCACGTGGAAGTTTTGGAGAATGTACCCCTCACAACACATAATTTTGTAGGTATAATGGAACCACATGTGGCTTTTTAGTTTTTTATTGTTAAAGAGAAACCACTTTTTTTGATCAAAAACTAAAGTCTGTCAATTACAGTAATACCACTTATGTTTTCTAAAATGGGTAGTCTAAACACCCTAACCACTTGTATGCCACTGTAGTGCTTATGAAGCAGTTAAGATGTGGATGCTGTTTCTCCCCCCCCCCCCCCCCCCCCCCAAGGTCTGACTGAAACCATATTCAAGCAGTTTAAAGGATTACCTGCAACCCATACCACCTGCTCACCATAATGCTGATGCAGAAGTTCAGTTTACACTTATATGTTATAGTAATATATAGTAATATGTTTCATATGTTTCAGCCACATGTTTATGCTAGGATTGGCTGATTATGCCATCTGCCATCCTTGGCCCATAAAGTCAAAATGTGGCCTAAATTAATTTTTCTGATGCCAACATGGAACTCGTACATTTGTATTAGGCAAGCAGAGAGCCAGCATGCAAGTTCCCAAATTACTTCTGTATTTAGTCAAATATTTTAAGGGAGAACTGGGGGGATGACATCCACAGCTTAATGGCACCGCAAGTAGTTCTGTTTGTCATGTTTAGACGGCCTCTTTGATTTTCTTTAATGATCGCAGTACTTTTATCTGAACATTTGCTTTAAGTATATTTGTTGTATGTTAAAAACAACTGTTATGAATGAGCAGAACGTCTACACCTTTTTTGTGTATTTATTTGCATTAATGATATTGTACATCTTTTGGGGTTAAAGTGCTTGGAAATCCTCTGGCTAATCCTTTCTTATACACATTCAGATGATGCCTGGTCATAATTAGTGCCTCAACATTGTGAAGCTTGCACCTAGGGGGCGTCCAATCCTTTAGTCCGGTTGGTAGGGTAATGCATGCAGATAAGCTTCACTCACCATAATTGGCTCTTGGGCATAAAACAACCTTAAGACAGCACTTAAATGCCTGATCCTCTGTATTCTGCATCTGAAGATTTGGTAACTCCAGATTGTGTACATTTTATTTTATTAATACAAAAAGAGAAGTCCTGCGCTCACTCCCATCACTCCTGGGCCGCAGCAATGACTACAGTACACATCAGCTAATGCATATAGTAAAAACCAAAGGGAAAAAGTTACCTGCGCGCTCTCCTTAATCCCTATGTATATTTAAACAAATGGAGGTCATTTAGTTACTCCAGTGGCCACCGGAGGGAATGCCCGCCTGCCAATGTCAACATAACTAAATGACCTCCATTTGTTTAAATATACATAGGGATTAAGGAGAGAGCGCAGGTAACTTTTTTTCCTTTGGTTTTTACTATATGTATTAGCTGATGTGTACTGTAGTCATTGCTGCCGCCCAGGAGTGATGGGAGTGAGCGCAGGACTTTTTCTTTTTGTATCACACATCTAGGTTACAATGCTGCTGCCCATACCATGTGTTCCCTATTAAGGGTTAACAAGTATATAGGGGTGTATATAAAAAAATACCCCTTTCTGTCTCAGAGAGATTTTTGCCAGAAGCTCAAGGAAGCAAGGTAAAGGGTCAGTGTAGGACCCGTCTAGGGGGGTCTGCCTTGACATTGGCAGGCGGGCATTCCCTCCAGTGGCCATTGGAGTAACTAAATGACCTCCATTTGTTTAAATATACATAGGGATTAAGGAGAGAGCGCAGGTAACTTTTTTCCTTTGCATTTTATTTTATTGCCTACAGTGCCATTCCTTTCTATACATCTTCATTTTCATGTGCTAGTTGGCAAAACCTTCTTGTGTTGAGGTTGATAGTAGGTCCACTATTTATGAAATAAATGGTAAGTATTAAAGTAATGTTTGTTGCATGTGATCTACATCTATAATTATGCTTTATTTATTTTTTTAAACACCTAGGTTAAAAATTCATAGCCACATACATGTACAGGGTTATTCACTAAAGTGAGGATTCAAAGGCGAACTAACCAAACTAGGACTTGGAATTTTTTTCCAGTTTGGCTATTTTTACCTTGAATCTAAAATTCACATTGAATTCTCACTTTAGTGAATAACTCTAATAATGGAAATTTTATGCTTCTGTGAATGTGTGAAAAGTCCATTCCCTGTCTCTTTACTTTTTCACACATTTATCTGCATAGAACATGCAAGTTTCTTTATATTTATCATCCCTAGTTGTTCTAGATTTGTTACATTACACTATTGTGCCTCCCCTGAGGAATACTAGTTTGGTCATAAAAATGTCTAAAAATAAAAATAAAATACTATGTAGTATTTTGGATCTGTCCTACATACAAAGCTGTCTCTGCTTTTACTAGGTACGGAAAACTTTCTTCACTTTGGCGTTCTGCGATTTTTGCCGGAAGCTTCTTTTCCAGGGTTTTCGTTGCCAGACATGTGGTTACAAGTTTCACCAGCGATGTAGCACTGAAGTTCCACTTATGTGTGTAAATTACGACCGACTCGAGTAAGTTCAACAAAGCATTCTAGTAAGTGTTTTGCCCAAGTCTAATTTTGTTTAGTGTGTTACGGCTTCATTAATTAAAACCATAAAATAATTGTGGGCATAATATTTAATGATAGTTTTTAAGTACTTCCCTATGGGTCATATTTACTGAACTGTGAGATGTGCTGACATGAAAAAATTTGGGATGCAAAAGAATTTAAAACTGCTATGTTGGTCTGTTTTTCAAGGTTTTGGTATTGTGTGTTTTTTATTTTAGTTTTTTATTTCCACATCTCATGACAATTTAGTATATGAATAAAGCTTTGTTAATCTGCATGAAGGTGAAGCATACTCACATTGCCCATGGATATTTTATATAGACTTATAATAGGTTAAAAAAACAAGGTGAGTTGCTTTAGTTTTTATGAAAGTCGGTTTAAGCTATTAATGCATTAATAGAATTACCAAAAAAAAAAAAAAAATCAGAACATACACAAGGAAACGTAGAATTTGCGGCTTTCAGTGATGAGCACTCATTTAAAAAACAAAACAAAAAAAAACGTATCCCATTCCGATGCTTTCACAGCTTTCAGGGTAATATACTCCACACTTCGACAAATTTCTGTAATTCACTGTAAAAATCTACTAGCTGTATAGTGCATCCTACAGAAAACACAGTTGTGCAGTTAGGTGTCTTTTTATGAAGCAAAAAAAACATTCTGCATTACTAACTGTAACCTAGCCAACAAAATGTACCATATATGTTGGTTTCTACACACACACACACACACACACTTTTTTTTTTTTTTTTGCCGACACCAGGTTATTAATCGGTTCAAAAAACTGTGCTCTCTCTCAGTAGGGAACCACGTTTAATAACCAATTGGAAGTGACAAGCGATTAAAGTGGGCAGCGCCACATCACATTAAAACAGAATGCTGAACTCTCCTGTTCAGCCATGTCTCTGTGACCTCATCGATGTTGCCAGGCACTAGACACCACCCCCAGAATCCTGAAACCCTGACTGGATCTTCCAGTAACCCCCTGTGTATCTGAGGACACTGTGATCAGACACCTGTCTCAGCATTGAGATCAGTGTTTGATCACTGTGTGTGTGCTAAAAAGACGCACAAAACAGCTGCAGCTATGTGACAGGCTCTGGTCTGTCAGAGGTCCACTAAATGGCTCAGGGGGAGAAACATTTGTGTATGTTCATTTATTTTTACACACTTCTACAATACCTGCTCATTACATTTTGAAATGTTATATTTAAATTGGTACTCAACTCCTTGAAATGTGGGAACACCAAATCGAAAATTACTATTACAATTACTAGAGCAAATACATTTTTATGTTTTTTTCTTTAGTTGCGCTAATTGCTAGAAAAATATCTTGTGCACAAAACTATGAACGTGATTAGTTAAATATACATATTGGTTAAAGCCCTGTGTGCCTTAAAGTTATATATACACAATTGCAATTTGTGTTTATTGCAAAAAAAGATAAATTATATTTGAACAAACCTATCAATAATTTTTTTGGTCATGACGCTGAAGGCACCAAGCTACTTCATCTCAATGACGCACATCCTGTCAATATAACCCTACAATTTAAAACATTGCCCTTTTGTTGAAACAGCAATGTTTTCATTTCAGGGTCAACACACCTCTAGAGTGTCTTGCTTCCTGGCAGTCTGACTCTTATTGCAGCAGAAGAGCCTCTAGTGGCTGTTCAATCAAATCCTTCTGACAGACAACACTTAACTGGCACAGTGCAATATTTTGTTGCGCATGCGCACTAGCCTCAACGCTACCTTGTAGGGTAATATTAAGAATTCACATTAGGAATACATGTGTGTTCCTTTTAAGCTGTCTGAATCCAACCTCTCTTGTTCTGATTGGGTTGCAAGTGTTATGTCAATGGTATTTCCAATTCCTATACTCCAGTTTGCACTGTCCCAGTGAACCCTACAGATTGGATGACTCATTACACTGTTGGAAAGAGAGAGCTGATGGCACCTGCTACTTTTTTAACCTACACCATGTCACAAAGGGTGTGTGGTATAGGGGGAGCATTCACAACGGCCCCAAAAGTTAGCCAAGATTTCCTCACTATCTACTACCAAAGCATGGCAAGGTGGCGCTGGATGGCTGCCTCCTTTTTATTTTTTATTTTTTTTAGTAGGTCTTGTGATTCCTCATTCAGTTTTCCTTTCATGTCTTTCTTTCTTTAATTTGGTAGTGGCTGGCTGTTTCCTCTTTAACCTATGCAATTGCTATGTAATGTGAATATATATTTTCTTGTGCAAGGCGTTGCTGTGGGTTATACACGGTTTCTTATTTTAATTTGCTTTTTACTTCCTAGTTTGCTGTTTGTCTCCAAGTTCTTTGAACACCACCCAATACCTCAGGAGGAAGTTCCTTTTGAAGAGGTCACTCCAGCTGTTGAATCCAGTTCACCTTCACCCCCTCCATATACCGCTGGGTAAGATTTGGCTGTGGTTTATTTGCTGTCCTTTGTGTTTGCAGCAGATACAATTCAGACAACTCAAACTTCATCTCCTCTTTTCACCAAGCCAAACACAGATATTTGGACCACCCAGAATATCTGTTTGTCCTTTAAGCTGCAATTAATTTCTGCTAACTACAGTCAAGGTTTCCAAATTCTTTCTTGTCTCCAGATGGTGCATAGGTCGCGAGTACAACAAGCTTGTTATTTATTTTTAATTGTGGTTGAAAGGATTGCAATTCTGCTGAATTTTAAATTTTAAATAGTACTTGTGATACACTGATGGATTCTGAATATATTTGACATAAACACGGAGAACACAGCCCAAAAACAGTAGGGAACATAACTACACAGAGCTTTTGTTATTGTTTATGGTTCTTTGTTTGACTAAATGCAACAGTAAAGTGGGAAATAAGACCAATTACATATATTCTACAAACCTATGTATTTTGTCTGTTTGCAATATAAAGTTTCCGTCAGGCTACAGGTTAAATAAAAGTTACAAATTAATCTTAAAAAAAATAAAATGATAAACACATTTTTGTATGGATTAGTAAGAGTGTAATATAGTTTATTTTTTTTAATTGTTGCGTACGGTAACAAGGTAGACCATGATGAAAATTTTTTGTGCTGAAAATTCCCAACTCTACTTATACTCGAGTCAATGTCTGTATTATGGCAACTTACATTGCCATAATACAGACAGGGGGCTGTGTAGGAGGGGGGCTGGTAGAGAGCGCTTACTTACCTCTCCTACAGCTCCTGTCAGCTCCCTCCTCCTCCACGCCGGTCCGGTCAGCTCCCTCTGCAAGTCCCAGTGTAAGTCTCGCGAGAGCCGCGGGGTTATAGCGCGGCTCTCGCAAGACTTACACTGTGAGCTGACAGGGGAGCTGACCGGACCGGACCGGAGGAGAAGGGAGCTGCAGGAGAGGCAAGTAAATGCTCTCTGCCAGCCCCCTCCACTAAACTGCGAATGCCACTGGACCACCAGGGAGTGAGAGCCCCCCTGCCTGCCATTTATCAAGCAGGGAGGGGGGACGAATAAAAATAAATATATAAATAATTAATATTTAAAAATAATATAACAAAAAATATTCAAATAATAATTTTTTTAAAATAATAAAAATGCCCAACCCCCACCAAGGCTCTGCAACACATACGCACACTCTCACTGCATCGCGCGCACACACACTGTAAATAAATATTTAATTAATATAATTTTTTTAGGATATAATTTTATTTAGAAATTTACCAGTAGCTGCTGCATTTCCCACCCTAGTCTTATACTCGAGTCAATAAGTAGTTTTTTTGGGGTAAAATTAGGGGCCTCTGCTTATATTCGGGTCGGCTTATACTCTAGTATATACGGTACAGTATGTACTAGTCCCATTATTTAGCATTTTGTCTAGGAAGATCTGGATTCTTTAACTGAATAGTATGACTGCAGGTGCACTATCTATATACCAAAATCCGTTCAATAAAGTAAAGTTGTGTTTGTAAGCTGGCGCTAAGGGTGTGTTTTGGATTGGGGAGCGAAGGTGCTTTAGAATTGGGTACAATAAGATCCAGCTGAGGCTGTGTTTAGAATTTAGACTGTAAAATGCAGCAGGGAAGTATGTAGATTTTAAGCAGCCTGTAAATAATTTATCAAATGAGTTTTTGTTTTTTGGTCCTCTGTATTTCAAGTGCAAAAATTATTTAATATACCCATTGCAGTTTATTTTCATTATCTTGTGTTTTGATTCCTCTCAGGCCTCTAAGCCTCCCAAGTAATTCTCCCTCCAAGTCTATACCCATCCCTCAGCCTTTCCGACCAGCAGACGAAGATCACCGAAATCAGTTTGGCCAGCGGGATCGTTCGTCCTCTGCTCCAAATGTGCACATAAATACCATTGAACCAGTCAACATAGATGTAAGAACAGTTATACGGTTTGAGTTTTTCATTCTGTCTTGAATTGTATTGGTATGAAAACTTGACCTGCCACTCAGACATTTTATTTTTTGACAAAAGAAACAGGATTATTTGTTTGTAAGTTGCTGCCATGACTATTGCTGATCTGGAGAATCTTTTAAGATCAGCTGATTTTACCTCCGTTTAGCCATTCGGTATTTACTAAAATTCAGATTTTTAGTTAACTAGGAATATTGATTTGTGTTCTCTTTTAGCACATTGATGTGATTGTACAGATTCATATTGCTATTTTGATGGCATCACTTAAAGAGTTACTCCAAGTGAGTGACTGGAAGTGGTCATGGTGCATTGAGTCTGTATGTGTCGCATTTCACTTTGAAACACTGCAAATATAATGCTATAGCAGCAAGCTGTTATAAGTAGAGTTCTGGGCTGACTGGCAATCGACTTTCTACTTGTTTGATTTCAGCTGCTCTGAGAAAAAATAGCATGTACCACATCATTGAGTCATGATGGTGTTGTGACGCTTTGTAAACAGATTTTACTGAAGATTTGAAGTAGCAATATATTCCTGAGTCGAATGCCCACTAATTTCTCTCTTGTTGTGTAGGACTTAATTCGAGACCCTGGCCTCCAGCGCAGTGAGGGAGGTAAGTGACATTGATACACAGTCCCAAAATTTGCTTTATCAGCATTTAAAAAAAAATAAACTCTCCCCTTGCTAACTTATTAAGCTTGGTTACATTCAAAATGCCTTGCACTCATTTAAGATATGTTAATAATTGTGGGGAAGAAAATCAGTTCTTTTGTACAAAACACTATTCAATAATTTCTGCAGGGCTCAAAATTTCTAGTACTGTATTACTAGTGAGGCTTAAACGTTTCTCACAACTGCAAGCCTAGAGGGTCCATGGCACACTCCCATGAGTGAATTTCTACTTGTGAGAGCTAAACATTCAATATCCAATGGCTGAGGGTCATGTGGAAATTTTGAGCCATGATTTTTATATATCTTAAACTGTTGATGGTGTTTTATTGGCAAACTTCAGTCTGACATACTTTTGTTTTAGACGGCAAATATCCCAGTTATGGCCATGGTTTTCAGATTTTCATATATGAGTGATTTCAGGGAAACTCTGCAGGAACAAACTGTCCACATAATGAGATTATATACATTCTGTAATGTCTCTGTGCATTGGTCAAATTTCTTTTCCATATTTTCGTTTTATTCAGCCATTAAATTTGAAAGCATGGCCCTCAATTAAGCTCCCCCATACAATTGCTAATTGGATGTCTGTATATGGGAATATCTCTTGCTGATTTGTCTTCCTAATTATACCCTCCCACTATTACATTTTATTCCCCTTTCTATTCTCTCTCTCCATCCATTCTTCTCCCCCTTCCATTCCCTTTTTTTATTTTTTATTTTATTTTTTTTATGCCTGTGTTTCTCCTGCAGCCCCCTCGGTCCAGGCGACCCGCTGCCTTCGGAAATACCACTCTCGGAACCCCAGCCCACTCCTACACACTGTCCCCAGTGAAATAGTCTTTGATTTTGAGCCTGACCCCGTTTGCAGAGGTAGTTGGGCTGTTTATATCACCTTCCCCCATCAAAACTAAATACTAAAGTCACTGGTACAGTATGTGCCCTGCTTAGGCCACTTGTAGAATTATGCACGACACAAGCCATGCTAATTCTAATATCTTTGTTTTAGAAGCTGTTTTGTGCGTTGTGTGTGTGTTTTTTCTTAACACTAATCATGCTTGTACTTGTGCATGACATTATGCTGTAGAATTTTAGAACTCACGTTTTAGTTTTGTCAAAGGTAATCTTTGTTTACTTTTGTGTAGCCTGCCACCACCTATGTACTTTATTTTTTCTATTTTTCTTTTTTTCCTCATTGCATGCCAGTTTCTTTGTACAACAAACTAAAAACATTGGATTTCTGGGTACTTTAGGGACCTTTGTGCAAATTATTGTATCATTAGATTGATCATTGATGAAATTGGACCTGTAACAATAAATATATATTTATATAATGAACCAAATAAACATTTTTTGTTATATTAACTTGTTTTAAAACAATGAAGCAGTTTCATGCACCTGGCTTCATACGAATAAACTGCTTGCTTTGCAATGTTGTAAATCTTCTAACGTCTTTGAACCTGTGCAGAATTAATAAAGACCGATAGACTTCTATCTTCTGTTGAGAAATGTGTCAGAAGCCTAAACTTTAATTGGAAACGGGTTTTTAGTTTAAACTGTTTTAAACTGTTAAAATAACATACATTCTATGATTATGCACAGTTTATGTAGACCTTTTTATTTAACTTTGTGATATGTATAAAACATTTCCAGATGTCCTGCTTTAATCTGAATTTGTTCAAATCTCATTAGAAGGCCTGTTTGCCTTTTTAAATTATTTTTATTTATTTTTTTTATGTAGAAAAACAAACTAATTACATTACTAAATTTATATAAAATAAGTCTTCAGTAAATCTTTTGTTAAACTTTAAAATAAAAAAATTATTAGAGATATGAAAGTTGTTGCTGAAGTAATACACATGAAACTAAATGTTAGATCAAGTAACATTACATCTGTGTATTCAATACATCTTCAGATGGCATGTGAGCTGAGCCAATATGTAAGCCTCAAAAATCATCTAGTATTCTAAACTTCTAAACACTTGATTGCACTAGAACACATTAATAGAACAATAGTTATTTATTTGTGCAAATACATATGCATGCAAAATATTTTAAGTGTTACAAAAAAGCATTTTTTTTCTCTTGATAACCTTTCCAGTTTTTGTTCTTAGAATTTAGTGATCTAACCCATTGTCTTTTCTACTACTAAACACGATAGCTAGATCCTAGTACACCTTTGCTTCTGCTGAGCCTAGTACACCTTTGCTTCTGCTGAGCTTAGTCTTGCTTTGCTTCTGCTGAGCTTAGTCTTGCTTTGCTTCTGCTGAGCTTAGTCTTGCTTTGCTTCTGCTGAGCTTAGTCTTGCTTTGCTTCTGCTGAGCTTAGTCTTGCTTTGCTTCTGCTGAGCTTAGTCTTGCTTTGCTTCTGCTGAGCTTAGTCTTGCTTTGCTTCTGCTGAGCTTAGTCTTGCTTTGCTTCTGCTGAGCTTAGTCTTGCTTTGCTTCTGCTGAGCTTAGTCTTGCTTTGCTTCTGCTGAGCTTAGTCTTGATTTGCTTCTGCTGAGCTTAGTCTTGCTTTGCTTCTGTTGAGCTTAGTCTTGATTTGCTTCTGCTGAGCTTAGTCTTGCTCTGCTTCTGCTGAGCTTAGTCTTGCTCTGCTTCTGCTGAGCTTAGTCTTGCTCTGCTTCTGCTGAGCTTAGTCTTGCTCTGCTTCTGCCGAGCTTAGTCTTGCTCTGCGTCTGCCGAGCTTAGTCTTGCTCTGCGTCTGCCGAGCTTAGTCTTGCTCTGCGTCTGCCGAGCTTAGTCTTGCTCTGCGTCTGCCGAGCTTAGTCTTGCTCTGCGTCTGCCGAGCTTAGTCTTGCTCTGCGTCTGCCGAGCTTAGTCTTGCTCTGCGTCTGCCGAGCTTAGTCTTGCTCTGCGTCTGCCGAGCTTAGTCTTGCTCTGCGTCTGCCGAGCTTAGTCTTGCTCTGCGTCTGCCGAGCTTAGTCTTGCTCTGCGTCTGCCGAGCTTAGTCTTGCTCTGCGTCTGCCGAGCTTAGTCTTGCTCTGCGTCTGCCGAGCTTAGTCTTGCTCTGCGTCTGCCGAGCTTAGTCTTGCTCTGCGTCTGCCGAGCTTAGTCTTGCTCTGCGTCTGCCGAGCTTAGTCTTGCTCTGCGTCTGCTGAGCGCTTAGAGCTTAAAGGGACACTCTAAGCTACATATACAGCAGCTCACAATAGTGGTTATATTGCCTGGAGTATAACTGTGCCATGCCCTGGTTTAACAGCACCTGGAGACTTCCCCTTCCACGGCTGTATTAATAATGCAGAATTAATACTTGCACATTGTCCATGTCAATTGCATCCAACAAGGAAAGCTGTGATTGGCGAAGAGTGCTGGGGGAATACTAGCAGTCTATCCCATAATAGTCAGTAGTGTTAACTTCTCAAAATATATTCTGTGCTTTTTATTTAGTTATTTTTTTGGGTACTGCTTCAATATATGTAGATAGATATGGAGGTCAAATTACATTTAGTATTTACCTTTGTCTTCATGTGTTTTTTTGTTGTTTTTTTTGGTTTGTGTTAGCACTTCAGTTACTTTTCTCTTTCACTTTTTTCCAGTTGCAACTCCTGGCCTCTCTGCAACACCCCCAGCCTCTCTTCCTGGATCCCTTACAAATGTCAAATCACTACAGAAATCCCCCGGGCAACAGAGAGAGCGTAAATCCTCCTCTTCCTCCACTGAAGACCGGAATCGTATGGTGAGTGGAGCATGAAATCTTGCACATTTGTTTGTACTTTGTCCTCTAAGAACGTTACACAAACCCTAAATCCCTCCTATTGATATTTTGCAGAAGACACTCGGACGTCGAGATTCCAGTGACGATTGGGAAATTGCAGATGGGCAAATCACAGTTGGGCAAAGAATAGGATCAGGATCATTTGGGACTGTGTATAAGGGAAAGTGGCATGGTACAGCATGATTTTTATACCCCCCTCCCTGGTTGTCAATGACTCCCCTTAATAATCAATTGTTTTAAGAAATTTAGCGATTGCCAGTGAAAACTGCTTTCCTGTTGAAGTTATGGATGCAGTATGGAATGGTGTAGTGCCTATCGGTGAATGTTATAGTGACATGATCATGTGATTTATTTTTTGTAGTAAACAATCAAGCAAACACCTTTAACCCCTTAAGGACTGAGGAAGTTGTACAAGTTCAGATAAAAACAAAACGTAAACACAAGCTTGAATTTGTGCTATATATATCTGTTAACCCCTTCAGGACGGAGTCAATAGTACACGTTCTGATCAAAACAAAAACTGGAATGTTTGTTCAACCGTAATTCACATCTTTCATATTAAGTGCACCCAAACTTATTATATATTGTTTTGTTCAGGAGAAACAGGGCTTTAATTTCTCATGAACTATTCATATATTAAACCTAAATTATTATGAATAAAATAAAAAAAACAGAGAAATTAAGATTTAATAGAGAAATTCCAAAGCGTGAGGTGTTTGGAGAGGAGAGCGAAGGCCCAACTACAAAATCACACTCGGCTGAGGGTGTGCCCACAATGGGTGTACTAGACTCCCCAGGTAAGTAGAAAAAATAATAAATCTTTATTAGAAAAAATAATAATAAAAACACAGTGAATGTCAAGAGACTATATAAAATATACGGGGTACAGGAGTGGGAACTGGTCTCTGAGGCTGTGCATACGGGAGGCAACAGGGTAAATGTAGTTTGGGATAAGCTGTGAGAAAGTGATGTCAGGCACTAGGACCAGACATCCACCTCAAACGCTAGCTCCACAGATTAACTTGTAGTGATAGTGTCTGCAGATAACAAAAATAGCCCTATAGACCCAAACTGTCTGCATAAATGTTATTCTGGGAGGGATACCCAATAGCCAGGATGTCCTTCCCTAGAGTATGTAGCAAGCACTAAACCTATTACATGAGTAGTTGTCCCATAGTAAAGGAATTGCTGGTTACAATAGTAGGTAAATTGGGATCAAAAAATTAAGATTTATTTTTAAAAAAATTGTAGTTCCGCCTGAAATTTTAGCTGTAAATGTCATACTGTTGGCTTTTACTGCAATAAAATGCACATGTGTATTCAGCAAAGTCTCACGAGTACAACAGTACCCCCCCCCCCCCCCCCCCATTAACAGATTTTACAGGGTTTTAAAAAGTTACAGGGTCAAATATAGCAAATTCCATTTTTCATTTTTTTCACATTAAAATTTGCCAGATTAGTAATGTTGCCTTTGAGACCGCGTGGTAGCCCAGGAATGAGAATTACCCCCATGATGGCATACCATTTGCAAAAGTACACAACCCAAGGTATTGCAAATGGGGTAAGTCCAGTCTTTTTTAGTGGCCACTTTGTCACAAACACTGGCCACAGTTAGTGTTAATATTGGAAAAAAAAAATTTGAATGCCAATTTTGGCCACTGTTTGTGACAAAGTGGCTACTAAAAAAGACTGAACATATCCCATATATATATATATATATATATATATATATATATATATATATATATATATATATATATATATAATTTCGTTCTACATGTATTTTGAACGAAATTGCACATGTGTATATATATTTTTATTTTATTTAACATATTTACATATTTATTTTTTCTTATATATAAATATATATAATGAATATATATTATATATATATATATATATATATACATTTAATCAATATCAATATAATCAACATCAGACAGTGTATATTTGTGTGTGTGTGTATATAATTTATATATTTAGATCATATATAATATATATATGATCAAGTATATATATGATATGATATACCGTATATACTCGAGTATAAGACGAGTTTTTCAGCACATTTTTTGTGCTGAAAAACACTCACTCGTCTTATACTCGAGTCAGTTGTCTGTATTATGGCAATTTTCATTGCAATAATACAGACAAGGACCGGGGGCTGTCAGGAAGCTGTAACTTACCTTCACCGCAGCTCCTGTCAGTTCCCTTCTCTCTCCTCCGTCCGTGCAGCTCCCAGGTCAGCTTCCTCTGCAACTCTCGCGAGAGCCGCGGGGTCAGAGCGTTGCCACGGATTACCGTGGCAACGCTCCGCGCGGCCGCGAGAGTTGCAGAGGAAGCTGACCTGGGAGCTGCACGGACGGAGGAGAGAGAAGGGAGCTGACAGGAGCTGCGGTGAAGGTAAGTTACAGCTTCCTGACAGCCCATCCACTGGACCACCAGGGAGTGAGAGCCCCCCTCCCTGGCCAGCTAACAAGCAGGGAGGGGGGACGAAAAAAAAAATAAAAAAAAATAACATAAAAAAAATATATATTACAATAATAATTAAATAATAATAATTCATAAAATGCCCACCCCCACCAATGCTCTGCACACACACACTGCACTCACACACTGCATTCATACACACACTGGCCAGCTAACAAGCAGGGAGGGGGGACGTAAAAAAAAATAATAACATTAAAAAAATATATATTACAATAATAATTAAATAATAATAATTCATAAAATGCCCACCCCCACCAATGCTCTGCACACACACACTGCATTCATACACACACTGCACTGCATTCATTATATACACACACTGCATTCATACACACACTGCATACACACTGCATTCATACATACACACACTGCACTCATACACACACTGCACTGCACTCATACACACACTGCACTCATATACACACACTGCACTCATATACACACACTGCACTCATACACACACACTGCACTCATACACACACACACTGCACTCCATGCATTCATACATACACACTGCATTCATTATATACGCACTGCATTCATTATATACACACTGCATACACACTGCACTCATACACACACTGCACTGCATTCATTATACACACACTGCACTCATATACACACTGCACTCATATACACACACTGCACTGCATTCATACACGCACTGCACTCATTACAGGCACTCCCCCTGCTGGCAAAGCCTTGGACGTCTATGCCGTCCATGTGATCATGAGGTCCTCGCAAGGACTTCGCGATCACATGGCCCAGGGGGGCCGAAGACGACGGAGGGGGACTCCCTGGGCTCCCAGGTGAGTCTCCATACCGCGATCGCCGGCGACCGGGTAAGTACATAAGATCGCAGGGCGTTCTATGCCACCCTGCGGCTTTTAGAGACATCTAAATAAGGACGGCATAGAACGCCCTGCGGTCTTAAGGGGTTAATGGGCTTCATAACAAAGGGGGTGAATACATACGCACATGCCAATTTTCTGTTTTCTATTTATAAAAAATAGTTTTATGTATATATTTTTCTCATTTCACTTCACCAACTTAGACTATTGTGTTCTGATCCATCCCATGAAATTCAGATTAATAAAACATTGAACTTAAGGCTGTAATGTAACAAAATAGGTAAAAAGTCAAGGGGGTGAATACTTTTGCAAGGCGCTGACATACATACTTATACATACACACTTGCGTGTGTTTGGTGGAGGGATCGAGCGAGACATCCCTATATCAGGCCAATAAGTGTTATTTGGGAGGTTGAATACCAAACCGAGAAGCAAAGCGTGTATGATAGAAATATAGTGGATAGAAATATAGATCAATAGTTATAATATATATCATACTCTTTGCTTCTCAGTTTGGTATTCAACGTGTGTGTGTGTATATCGCTCTATCTATATCTATATCTATATATATCTATCTATATCTCTATCAGGCTAATAAGAATGTTATTTGGGAGGTTGACTACCAAACCAAGAAGCTATGCTCTTTGTAGTCTCTGGTGTTATGTTCTAGAGCCCTTTTTCTGATCTTATGAAGAACCCTTTAGAGGCTTTCATATAGACTGGGCAATTTAATCAATGACTTGTATAAATATCTATAATTCTTTAGTTTGAAAAAAAAAAAAAAAGTGCCGTTGTGGATATGGTCCCAGCCAAACCTGTGACAAATAAATAAAACCCCTTTTGAGGAAGTGCTACACCATTTTTTTTTTTTTTTTATTAAATCAGTTTTTTTTTTTTTTGGCGTTTGCGCACTTTGTTACTTTGATTATGAATGTTCTTTGCAACTAGAGTATGTAGATTCGGCTGTTTTTGTCTGTCTGATATAAGATGCAAGTTCTGTTTGACTAACCAAAACTCTTGTATGTATTTTTTCAGGGGATGTGGCTGTCAAAATGTTGAATGTAACGGCCCCAACGCCACAGCAACTACAAGCCTTTAAGAATGAAGTTGGTGTGCTGAGGTAAAGTTTTTGTTAGCTCTTTCACTTTCACTTTTTTACCATAATATAAATATATTTATAGAGATCATTGATTTTTTGTTAAAGTGAAACTATGGTTAGGATTAAACCTCCATATGTCTTCTTAGACCTACAGCCTCTCTACCAGCTCTCTGTGTCTCATTCCATTCCCGTCCAGCCTTACATGTCTCATTAGCCCCCCACTCCTCCATGTTTCTCAATCCATCCCCCCAGTCCTCCATGTGTCTCAATCCATTCCCCCCCCCCTCATTACCCCCAAGACCTCCATGTGCCTTATCTCCCTCAGTCCCTTCATAGGTCCCTATACCTCCCAGCCCTTCACGTGTCCCTATAGGCCCCTCCCAGCCCTTCACGTGTCCCTATAGGCCCCTCCCAGCCCTTCACATGTCCCTATAGGCCCCTCCCAGCCCTTCACGTGTCCCTATAGGCCCCTCCCAGCCCTTCACGTGTCCCTATAGGCCCCTCCCAGCCCTTCACGTGTCCCTATAGGCCCCTCCCAGCCCTTCACGTGTCCCTATAGGCCCCTCCCAGCCCTTCACGTGTCCCTATAGGCCCCTCCCAGCCCTTCACGTGTCCCTATAGGCCCCTCCCAGCCCTTCACGTGTCCCTATAGGCCCCTCCCAGCCCTTCACGTGTCCCTATAGGCCCCTCCCAGCCCTTCACGTGTCCCTATAGGCCCCTCCCAGCCCTTCACGTGTCCCGTTAGTCCTTCGCTTCCCCCCCGTGCATCCCATTGGTCCCCCCAGCTCTCCCTGTACCATGATGTAGCGTGGCCGAGCAGGCAGACCGTGGTGGAGGAGCTTCTGCTAACTACCCAATCTGACAGGAAGTAGTCATGTGCTCTTTGTGAGCACTTCCTGTCAGACCGGGTAGGGGAACAGGAGCTCCTCTACCTGCGGTGTGCCTGCCCGGCCACGCTACATTCTGTGACCAGCAAGAGGGGAGTGCATTCCCTCTTGCCGGTCAACCTGTAATTGCGCCGTGTGGGAAACTTCCTGGTATCTCGAAGGGCAAGTCCGGCCCTGTTCCTCAGCCATATGTAAAATGTTTTTAGTTTAAGTATTTTTTTTTTAATTGGGTGATCTTTTGTTCAGTCCAAATTATGAACATATTACCAGAGGGGAAAAAAAAAAAAATATATATATATATATATATATATATATATAAAATCACATTTAAATGTTCCATTCAAATCCATATTTTTTTACAATGCTCCTGCACTCAAAGAAACTTCAAAGAAACACAAAAACTGTACCAACTAAAACACACTGTAGTGGTTATGACGTCAGGAGTATTCTGGTGCCATTTCTCAATAAGGTTTTTAAACAGATTTAAGTTGGTTTGACAACTTACCTGGGTCGTGCATGCATGTTACTGAAGAGCCCTGGAAGCAAATATCAGCTCATATGTCAGTTCACCAGTTTTGCTGTTAATTTCACTAACACAGTGTGCTCTTTAGTACTTGCCAGAAGCCGTTTTCATCATACAGACATTTGTAGGTTATCAGGTTTGTACTGCATTCTAAAGAAAACAATGCAGACTGTACTTCCCTGCTGTTACTTCAGATGAAAAACAGCAGGTGCTGCTCTTAACAAACTTTCTCACATTTACCTCTGAGTGGATCCTGCTTCTGTTACATGAATCATTTTAAATTGCCTTCAGTATCCTTTTTTTTTTTTAAGGTGTGTCTGTGTTTGTTTCCTATTGGATAGTTACTGCATGGGCGATTATCTTTCAGCTGGCAACAAGTTATTTACCCCAACTGATGCAATGAGTAGCTTCTCATTTCTTTAACATATTTTCCACGACCACGGGATGTCTTTCGACATGGTTGTCTGTTTGAGAAGGGTCAAATCATTGGCATGCATCAAGCAGAGAATACATCTAAGGAGATTGCAGAAACCACTAAAATTAGGTGGAACTTCAATTTGTTAGGGAGCATAAGGATTGGACTCTGGAGCAATGGAAGAAGGTCATGTGGTCGGAGTCCAGAATCCAGAGTGATGGGCGCATCAGGGTAAGAAGAAAGGCAGATGAAATGAAATGATGCACCAATCATGCCTAGTGCCTACTGTACAAGCGTGTGGTGGCAGTGCTATGATCTGGGGTTGCTGCAGTTGGTCAGATCTTGGTTCAGCAACATTATGTGCCCAAAGAATGTGGTCAGGTGACTACCTGAATATACTGAATGACCAGGGTATTCCATCAATAGATTTTTTTCCCCTGGTGGCATGGGCAAATTCCAAGATGACAATGCCAGGATTCATCGGGCTCAAATTGTGAAAGAGTGGTTCAGGGAGCATGAGACATAATTTTCACACATGGATTGGCCACTACAGAGTCCAGACTTTAACCCCATTGAGAATATTTGGGGTGTGCTGGAGAAGGCTTTGCGCAATGGTCCAACTCACCCATCATCAATATAAGATCTTGGTGAAAAATTAATGCAACACTGGACAGAAATAAATCTTGTGACATTGCAGAAGCTTATCGAAACAATGCCACACTGAATGTGTGCCGTAATCAAAGCTAAAGGCGGTCCAACAAAATATTAAAGTGTGTGACTTTTTTTTGAGTGGCGACTTTTCTTTGGCCAAGCAGTGTGTGTGTGTGTGTGTGTGTGTGTACGTACACTGCTCATAAAATAAAAGGAACACTTAAACAACACAATGTAACTCCAAGTCAGTCACACTGTGAAATCAAACTGTCCACTTAGGAAGCAACACTGAGTGACAATCAATTTCACATGCTGTTGTGCATTTGGGATAGACAACAGGTGGAAATTATAGGCAGTTGGTAAGACACCCCCAATAAAGGAGTGGTTCTGCAGGTGGTGACCACAGACCACTTCTCAGTTCCTATGCTTCCTGGCTGATGTTTTGGTCAGCTTTGAATACTGGCGGTGCTTTCACTCCAGTGGTAGCATGAGACTGAGTCTACAACCCACACAAGTGGCTCAGGAGACATGGAGGAGGCCGTAGGAGGGCACCAACCCAGCAGCAGGACTGCTACCTTTGCCTTTGTGCAAGGAGGAACAGGAGGAGCACTGCCAGAGCCCTGCAAAATGACCTCCAGCAGGCCACAAATGTGCATGTGTCTGCTCAAACGGTCATAAACAGACTCCATGAGGGTGGTATGAGGGCCCAATGTCCACAGGGGGGGGGGGGGGGGGGTTGTGCTTACAGCCCAACACCTTGCAGGACGTTTGGCATTTGCCAGAGAACATCAAGATTGGCAAATTCGCCACTGGTGACCTGTGCCCTTCACAGATTATTATTATATTTATAGAGCGCCGTCATATTCCACAGCGCTTTACAATGGGTGGAAGAACAGACATGTAGTTGTAACCAGACAAGTTGGACACACAGGAACAGATGGGTTTAGGGCCCTGCTCAATGAGCTTACATGCTAGAGGGAGTGGGGTAAAATGACACAAAAAGGTAAGGATAGTATTAGACTAGTGACGGTTGCAGAAGAGGAATCAGTTGGGAGCTATTAACAGTTTCATTGATACGCTTTTATGAAGAAGTGGGTTTTTAACGATTTTTTGAAGGAGTGGAGACTGGGTGAGCATCTAACGGAGGAGGGAAGAGATTTCCACAGTAACGGTGCAGCCCTCGAGAAATCTTGAAGGCGAGCATCAGAGGTGGGAGTACGGACAGAAGATAGACGTAAGTCTTCAGAAGATCGTAAGGGCCTAGACGGGACATACTTGTGTATAAGGGAGGATAGATAGGTGGGAGCAGCATTATGTAGAGATTTGAAAGCAAGAACCAGAATTATAAATTGAGCTCTATATTTTATAGGAAGCCAATGTAGGGACTGACAGAAGGGTGCGGCATGGGAGGTGCGGGCGGACAGGAAGATGAGCCTCGCCGCCGCATTCATTATGGACTGTAACGGCGCAAGTTGGGAGCACGTAAGGCCACTGAGAAGCGGATTACAGTAGTCAAGGCGAGAAAGGACCGTGGAATGGACCAACACCTTAGTCGCATCTGGTGTTAAGTAGGGGCGAATGCGCGCAATGTTTTTGAGATGGAAATGACAGGATTTGGCGATAGATTGAACATGAGGCTTGAAGGAGAGGTCGGAGTCAAAGAGAACACCTAGTCAGCGAGCCTGCGTGGTGGAGCTGATGGTAGCACCATTGACTTGGAGGGAGACAGACACAGGAGTAACAACACTTGAGGAAGGATAGACCAGAATTTCAGTTTTGGTCAAGTTTAGTTTAAGGAAGTGGGCAGCCATCCAGTTAGAAACAGCAGAGAGGCAGTCAGAGACACTAGTCAAGAGAGACGGGGAGAGATCAGGAGAGGGCAGGTAGATTTGCGTGTCATCCGCATAGAAATGATAATGGAAGCCAAAGGAGTTAATGAGTTTACCAAGGGAGGCAGTATAGATGGAGAACAGTAGGGGACCAAGGACTGAACCTTGGGGGACACCAACAGAGAGGAGTTGGGGAGAAGAAGAGCCAGAGAAAGAAACACTGAAAGAGCGCTGGGAGAGGTAGGAGGAGCACCAGGAGAGAGCAATATCTTGTAGACCGATATTGCGGAGGATGAGAAGAAGCTGTGGATGATCAACAGTGTCAAAAGCCGCAGACAGGTCAAGGAGAATTAGGATAGAGTAGTGACCACGAGATTTTGCAGCGAGTAGATCATTGGATACTTTGATCAGTGCCGTTTCAACAGAGTGCTTAGCGTGGAAACCAGACTGAAGCGGGTCTAGCAGAGAGTTGGACTTGAGGAAGTCTGTCAATCTCGCATACACAATTCTTTCAAGGATCTTGGATGCAAAAGGCAATAGCGAGATAGGACGATAGTAGGATGGGGAGTTAGGGTCAAGATTGGGCTTCTTTAGAATTGGGGTTACAGTTGCATGTTTGAAGGGCAATGGAAATATACCAGAGGAGAGAGAGAGATTGCGAATTTTAGTGAGAGGTGGAGAAAGAGAAGAAGACAGAGTACAGATGAGATGCGAGGGAATTGGATCTAGGGAGCAGGTGGTGGGGCGGGAGGACTGGAGCAGAGCAAAAACCTCTTCCGATGTAGTGGGTGCGAATGAACATAGAACAGCAGAGGAAGTGAAGTTAAGGGAAGTATTGTAAGAGGAAGAAGAAAGATGAAAGATATCTTCTCTGATTGTAGAGATCTTGTCAGTGAAGTGAGTTGCAAAGTCTGAGGCGGTCAAGTTAGTAGGTGGAGGAGGAAGAGCAGGGCGAAGAAGAGGGTTAAATGTGTGAAATAGTCGTTTGGGTTCGCGGGAGAGTGTGGTTATGAGGGTATTGAAGTAATTAACTTTTGCAGAGGAAAGAGCCAAGCTGTATGAGCTCAGCATGAATTTATAGTGGAGAAAGTCAGATGCACAGTGAGACTTTCTCCAACAGCGTTCAGCAGTTCTGGAGCATTTTTGGAGGTATCAAGTGAGCTTGGTGTGCCAGGGTTGTTGTTGGGGGGGCCTGCAGCGTTTAAATGTACAAGGTGCCATGATGTCTAGTTGAGAGGAGAGGGTGGAAATGTAGAAAGAGGTTGCAGAACTAGGACAGGTGAGGTTTGAGATAGGTAAAAGGAGAGTTTGGAGATTAGTGGAGAAATGCTCTAGGTCAAGACATTGGAGGTTTCTGTGAGGGTGATCTTCAGTCGGTGGTGTCAATTGGGTCTTAGGTATGCCAATGTCAAAAGTCAGCAGATGGTGGTCAGATAGAGGAAAAGGAATATTGGTGAGATTAGAGGCAGTACAGAGGTTGGTGAAGGCAAGATCTAGAGTGTTTCCTGCTGTATGCGTTGCTAAATTGGACCATTGCGTAAGGCCAAAGGATGAGGTTACAGAGAGCAGACGAGAGGCATCAGTGCAATTGGGGTTATTGATTGGGATATTGAAATCCCCAAGTATAAGGGAAGGAGTGCTAGATGAGAGGAAGTGGGGAAGCCAGGAAGAAAAGTGCTCAATGAATAGTCCGGGGGTGCGGTAGATGATAGCAATTCTTAAAGGAGTGAGTTTAAAAGGATAGAAAAGGATAGGGCAGGGGGAGTTATGATTAGTTGAAAGGTACATTGAGGGAAGAGAAGGATGCCTACGCTGCCTCCTTTACAGTTGAGTCTGGGAGTGTGATAGAATTGTAGCCCACCAAAACATAAAGAGGCAGGTGTATCGCTATCAGAGGGGGACAGCCAGGTCTCTGTAAGTGCAAGCAGTGTGAGTGAGTTTGAGATGAAAAAGTAATGTATGGTTGTTGATTTTTAAATTACTGCAGATGGAGCGGGCATTCCAGAGTGCACAATGAATTTTGGTAAGTGAGGGTAAAGGGCAGGGTATTATGATGAGGTTTGTGGGATTTCTGGTTGATCAAAGCAGGTTCACACGGAGCACGTGTGACAGACGTGACAGTCTGGAGACGCCGTGGAAAACTTTCTGCTGCCTGCAACATCCTCCAGCGTGACCGGTTTGGCAGTGGGTCAGTAATGGTGTGGGGTGGCATTTCTTTGGGGGACCGCACAGCCCTCCATCTGCTCGCCAGAGTTAGCCTGACTGCCATTAGGTACCGAGATGAGATCCTCAGACCCCTTGTGAGAAAATATGCTGGTGCGGTTGGACATGGGTTCCTCCTAATGCAAGACAATGCTAGACCTCAAGTGGCTGGAGCAGTTCCTGCAAGACGAAGGCATTGATGCTATGGGCTGGCCCGCCCGTTCCCCAGACCTGAATCCAATTGAGCACATCTGGGAAATCATGTCTCGCTCCATCCACCAAGTTGGCAGATGCTTTAGTCCAGGTCTGGGAGGAGATCCCTCGGGAGACCATCCGCCACCTCGTGAGGAGCATGCACAGGCGTTGTAGGGAGGTCATACAGGCACGTGGAGGCCACACACACTGCTGAGCTTCATTTTGACTTGTTTTAAGGACATTACATCAAAGTTGGATTAGCCTGTAGTGTGTTTTTCCACTTTGTGTGACTCCAAATCCAGACCTCCATGGGTTGAAAATTTTGATTTCAATTTTTTTATTTTTGTGTGATTTTTGTCAGCAGCACATTCAACTATGTAAAGAACAAGGTATTTCAGAAGAATATTTAATTCATTCAAACCTAGGATGTGTTATTTTTGTGTTCCCTTTATTTTTTTTTTGAGGTGTGTGTGTGTGTATATATATATGTGTGTTGGAAGGCCATTTGGCCTGAATTTGTGGGAGGAGTAATGAACCTATATAAACCCTACTTACTTTTGTCTTGCAAGCCGTTTGTCTCCTTAGTTACCTGCACTTCTGGTCGAGGTTGCCGCCAAATCCTGCCTTGAGTACCCAGTCCCTCGTTTACAGCTCTCGTCACTGACCTCCGGGCTTCTAAACGATCTTCATTACTCGTTTTCAGGCTTCCGGTCACAAGACCGGCACCTACACGTAAGCACAAACGTGGGAAATGGCGTTCGGCTATTTCCCGCGTTCTGGCCTTAAAACGCGGGGATAACCTCCCTATTATTATTACTTACCCATTGCGTTCCTTACGCTGTTCGTTTACTTCTGCAATCGTGCGTCTAACAGCCGAACGCAGAAGTTCATACTCACCTTTTTTTTCCATTTGTATAAATATTAATATACCGATCGCTTATACTTACCCGAACACGCTTACGAACGGCTTTAATGCACCCGTTTTCATTTACTCGTACAGTCTGCAGTTAATTCCTATGTTAAGAAAGGGGGCGTGGCCAGCCGTGCAACTAAGCAGACGTGTTTGCAGGGAGCTCCTGCTAATCTCCCTGGAAGCAACCCAAAAAGCCACGAAAACCAGCAAAACTAACCCTACAGTTGGAACCCTAGTGACCCTGAACCCCCCAAGAGAGAGATGGGGCGCAAACACCGTAAACTACTGACATCGGAGGCTTCCACGCTACCCGACATCAGGCGGTCCTTCGACTGGCCGCAGAGGCCAGCACAACCTAAAATGGCGCCGGACAGGCCTCGAGGCTCCAGCGAGTCGGAGTTGTCCCCTGACGAAGAGGGAACTGCGACAACACAAGCCCCCAACAGAGTATATCAAAGGGAGGACTCTGACTCGGACATGTCACCCTCTACCAAAGGGAACATTTAAAAGGCTCCTGCTTGAGCTCCGGGGGGTGTGGAAGAAGGACCTGGACGGAGTGCAAGAAGAAATGGGCGGCATCGTGTCACGCTTAGGGGCGGTGGAGGCCCGAGAGGTGGAAAGGGATACCAACCTCACAGAGACCCGAGCTACCGTCGCAGACCTCTCCCAGCAGCTCCAACGACTCACCCGCACCGTCACCGCCATAGAAGAAAGGCACCGAAAGAAAAATATATACGTATCAGGGGGGTGCCGGAGACAGTGGGACCTGAGTCGGTGTTGGAGTTCGCCAACAAAGTGGCCACCGTGATGAAGGTGAGGGGAGAAGGCGGACAACTACCGATAGCCTCTGCATTCCGTATTCGAAAGGCTGCTACAGCCCCAGTGGACGCCCCCAGGGACATTATTGCAGTCACTGGGAGCGCGGCGGTGAAAGCAGCAGTGCTGACTGCCTCACGGAACACCCCTCTCATCGCTGTGGAAAACTGCCAAGTGCGAATCTTCGACGACCTGCCATTCGCAGTACTGCTGGAAAGACGCAGATTCATGCCGGTCACCAGGATCCTCGGAGACCATGGAGTCAAATACAGATGGGGCGCCTTGGGTACCTTGGTGGTACCGCATGGAGACACAGTGATGTCGCTGTCCACAGGGGAAGACCCAACTGATTTTTGGGGGGGGACTCTCCAACTGCCACGGCTGCCGCCAGCAGCACACCAGACCCACAAACCCGCACACACTCCGCCAGGGGGAAGAGAAACCCCTTGCGCAATGGTGGCGGAGCGGAGACCTGCTCACCAGTACCCTCCATAAACCAGGTAACCCAGAGGGGGGGCCCACAACCAAGACAATTGGGAGACCTAAACAGAGGGTCAAACGGGACTTAAGTCCAGTTATTCAACACGAGACCGACTCCAAAATAGTTTTTATATTCTATATTTTACTTTTGGCCCTTTCGGGCTCTCCGGACTTTCACCATCCCACTGATATCCATGTGGCCACACGGACTACCTATGAACTGCCACTGCGGTCCAACAAGGGTGTATCCCACCTCCAAAATGTATATATTTTACCTCCATAGGAGTAACTGACATGTTTCCTCCAACATGCCTACTTTAACCCCACAAATGTTACTAACATGTCCCCCCCCAATGTGTTCATATCAACCCCACTCGAGTTGCTAACATGTACAATAGAAAGTGTCCTTTCAACTCCGCATGAGTTGCTCACCTGTGCTGTCAGATTGCCACATTTAACATTACAAGAGTATCTGACATGCTTCACTACTGTACCCACTCTTGCCCTACCACAGCTACGAACAGGGGATGCCAATGAGCTTAATTTAACTCAATGCGGGTAGCTCACGTGGTCCACCAATGAGCATAAATCAACTTTGTAAGAGTCACTACCAATTGCCTCTAACATACTTACCTTGACACCATACGAGTCGCTAATGTGCTCTACCAATATGCTGTACCTTTAACCCCACATGAACTACTAACGGGACGTACCGGGTAGTTACACTTAAACTCCCACGAGCGGCCAGTATGTTTTGCCCCCACATGGGTGGCCAGTGTGTCATACCACATAGACCCTCGTAGGTCCGCTTCAGCTACGGTTATGTCGGGCCAAATAGAGACCCATGGGCCCCCACGTGCTATTGGACGCTGTACTATCAAGCCCGCTTGAGCAACTGGCACGGCATACCAATCGTGCTAATCCCAAACCCTTACGAGCCGCTGGCATGAAACACCGCACGATATACACTAAACCCGAGGGAACTGATGAGATGATGTACCAACCCGTTAACTGTGAGTTCTCATAGATTGCCAGGCGACTATAGCATGTTGTATATCCCAAGCTCAGATGAGCAGCTAGCATATCATGCAGTCACTGGAGCTTAAGGCTCTTCCCCTTATCTCATCGGTGATGCTAGCGCGATTAAATAAGTAACTTATGTATATAATTGACCTACGCTATGTTACATTTTTATCTTTCTGTATTGATTCATTGTATGTTACCACTAAAACCAGTGGAGATTTCCTCCACAACAAAAATAAAGAATAAAAAAAAAAAAAATCCTATGTTAAATCCCTCTCTTGTTTGTTTAGCCAAACGCGGGAGGGATAAGCCGGTATTCCCTATATGTTAGTCATGTATAGTTTCATACTGGGGTATATGCATATTTCCTTTTTATATTTGTGTACTCAATTTTTTTACCCCTGCATATATCAAAGGCCGTGTGGCACCATTTCCCGACCCACCGTTACATTTAACCCCTTAAGGACACATGACGTGTGACATGTCATGATTCCCTTTTATTCCAGAAGTTTGGTCCTTAAGGGGTTAATTATGAACTAATTCCCAGTACACAAGGGTAACCCTCTTAAAGGAACAGTTGGCCTTTTAACCCCTTTTTTTATATCACTGGGTCACCCCTCCCCCCCCCCACTCTCTTATTGTGAACCAACGTTTAGGTCCCTCAGCTTACGTTACAGTATCTCTGGTACACACCTACCCATACGTTCTACATTTTACACTTGGCACGCCTCAGGCCCACTAGCATCTCCTTTTCCCTTAGATCCTGGATCGAGCCCGTTTCCTGCAGAAGTTAATTTATAGCCATATGGACGTCTACCCGTGCTTTGTCCGAACAAACAGGACTTATACCCAAGGTTAGTATTTACATACGTACATATACATCACTGCGAGAGACAAGCCCCAGTAATTTAGAGAACTGGCTCCTAGGCTTAGGTTCTGGCCTTAGCTGTCTAATACCCGGTCCCATGAGGTCTACATCCCCACCACACGGAGGTTCGGCTTACGACCAAATCATAGCTGGCCACCTTGCTCGACCTTCTTTTGGGCTATAGCCAGGGCTTCCCAAGTCACGGCCACACGTTTTGACTCTCTTTACGGTCACCAAGAGGCCTACACCCCGCCACCACATGCATGTGGCCACAAAATCCCCTAGGGCCAAATCATAGGTAGAGCCTCTCTCCGCCACTTGGCACTAACAGGGCCTCACCTGTCACTTGGTCTAGGTAAACGTTTCGCCTCTGCACTCGCTAGCAGACCAGTTTCCGGAGGTTTCCCCTTCACCTCCTCTTCACCCTACTCATTCAAATCATTATTCTCTTTCAGATGTCACAAAAGCCAATCGCCAATCTACCATCGGGCAACATAGCCAGCGCGCCAATCAGGCCTGGGTCTCCGGGAAAATCCCTCACCCCTTTTACCCACAGGTCCCTGAGATACTGGACCATTCCAAAAATCTCAGCGGAGCTCAAAGGCCGAACTATATAGGCTCATGACCACTCAGGCCAACGTTCCCAGGCCAGGCTGTAGTTCACAAATCCTGCCAGCTCACACTTCGTATTCCACAAGAGACACCCTGACTGCTATACTCTCCAACCTCCATACGATCAATCACAGACTAGCGACACTGGAATCCGCTATTGCCACACCAGGTGCCTTGTTGGGCTTGGCAAACCCACTTCATACATTTCCCCGGCTCACCCTGTCCCTGACCTCATCAGAAAGGGCATTTCTAAGAGTAATGACGTTAACTCCATGGCCCTACTGCTGACCTCCAAAACTACGCTCACTAGCACGACAGCCACTTCCACGGCTCACCACCCCCCCTACCCCACACACTAGTCGGGGTGCCGGTCGGTGTGACACGCCGGACAGTCCCATTACATTTCTGGGCAAGGCTCGGGTGTGCAGTGACTTTAACATAGGGGTATGTAATCTCACGACATGCGGGGCACTGCACATCTGCTCCATATGCTTCAGAACCCACACACAGTCCATTTGCCCAACCCTTCTGTCACCTAAGAAACGCCTGACCGAAGTTTACATTGACATCCTGGAATACTATCTCCAGTCACATCCAGCTAGGCACCTGGTAGATTATCTGGTGACGGGTTTTTCACAGGGGTTTCACAAGGGCCTTGTCGCCATCCCCACAGGTACACTTGAATGCCCTAACTTTTTATCCACTTCCACTGACCCACTCACGGTGGACCACCTTCTGTCTACAGAAATCACAGCCGACTTTATGATCGGTCCTTTTCTGTCTTCACCTTTCTCATCTTGGCGTACCAATCCCATCGGTATAGCCATTCACAAATACTCCAACAAAACGTTTATTGATCTCTCCGCACCTCACTCTTCCTCCACTCCTAGTATCCACTCCCTCATTCCCGCCACGGAGTTCTCACTGCAATACGCTAAAATTGATGATGCCATGAAGGCCATCTTATTAGCAGGTAGTGGGGCTTGGTTGAGCAAAACGGATATAACAAACGCCTTCATACTACTACCTATTCACACCTCACTATGGCACTTACACGGTGTTAAATGGAGAAACAGGTATTTTTTTGTCCACCCAACTCACTTTTGGCTCTAGGAGCAGCCCCGGGTTATTCGATATCTTTGCAGAAACCCTCTGCTGGGTGCTCCTAAATATACTCAGGTGCCCCTCTGTCATTCAGTACCTAGACGATTTTCTATTGTTAGAACCAGGCTCACAATCCCCTCACTGCATACACTCCACCACAGCTTTTTTTCACGACACTCTGGGTCCCCTTGTCACCTAGCAAAACACTCGGTCCCTCCACCAAGCTAGTTTTCTTGGGCATAGTACTCCACACCACTACCTTCCAAGCCAGTTTACCACCAGACAAGCTGTCCCACATTAAGAACGAGATTGTCCTGTTTCTGCGGAGTGTAGCGTGCACTAGGAGGGGCCTCCAGTCCTTATTGGGGTCCCTCAACTTTGCTGTGCGCATCATGCCGCGGGGTAGATCTTTTGTCTCCAGGCTTCTCAACTTGCTCCACGGTGTGCCCAACTCACGCCCAATCGTGTTGGGCGATCCGGCTAGGGCGGATTTACACATGTGGAGTAGTTTTCTGGCCGATTGGAATGGGATCTCTTTGCTCATTCCCCCACTTTCAGAGCACTCACCTTCGATTCACACAGACGCAGCAGCAAACACAGGGTTCGCAGCCATCTACGGCAACCACTTGCCGGCCTTTAGAGAAACATCTACTTTATTCGAGATCTACCCCATCGTAGCGGCCGCCCACACGTGGGGTCACTTTTGGACCGGCAAGACAGTTGGATGTTTCTCCGACAACTCCGCAGCCTGCGACATCATTAACAAAGCAGCTGACGCTCTGTCACGCTCCCAACTTGATACCTTCTTCCAGGCACGGCCCACCACTTTCCATCTAGGATACCACCTTTCCACGACCTAATCTGGGACTCAGCGCACAATTGCACCTCGCACAGGTAAGCACGCTTCACGCAGGGTCACTACTTTCCCTTCACGTACGCCAGGGCTTACTGTATTGCACCATGACACATACAGGAGCTAGCTTAAATTCAAGAACCTCACTGTTATAATCATGGTAAATGTTTTGCCTTTTTCTCTAAACTCACAGCCCAAGCTTCTTACTTAAAACCTTCTGTGCTGTCACTCAGCTGTTACGTCTCCAAAGGCACTACAACAGCGTCTTCAAACACTTACACCCAAGTCTACATCACAAACAATGGGGGTCACAGGAAGCATCAGCTCAGGTACTTACATAACTTAATCAGAGTGAAGCACCTTACAAGCTTTCGTTACTAATGCTGTATTAACTTGCAATAAAGTGTGGTTTCTTTGAATCCTCTTTTGCCCTCTTTTTACAGGCCTACTCGTACGTTGGTTTCGGCACACCTCAACCAACTTTGCTTCCCATTCTACATTTCATTACATTCAACTATGTAAAGAACAAAGTATTTCAGAAGAATATTTAATTCATTCAGATCTAGGATGTTATTTTTGTGTTCCCTTTATTTTTTTGACGTGTGTGTGTGTGTCTCCGTCCGTCCGTCCAAGGACCTGGTAGATGAAAAAAGGGGTAGTTTATTCCAATAGGTATAGCATTAAAAAATAGCCGACGTTGTGACCCGTTCGGGTCTTTCTCTTAAATTGAACTATACACATGAAAGGGTGAGTGTCAAGAAACACTGTTTGTGTGTACATATATGTGTGTGTTGGGAGGAGTAATGAACCTATATAAACCCTACCCCCCTACTTACCATTGTCTTGCAAGCTGTTTGTCCCCACCCATCTATATTAACACTCACCTTTGTGGGGCCTCTTTTTACAGGCCTACTCGTACGTTTGTTTTGGCACACCTCAACCAGCTTTGCTTCCCCTTATACATTCCATTATGTATTAGATAAATTCCGAGCACAAATATATATGTGTGTGTGTGTATATATAATATGTATATATATATATATATATATATATGTGTGTGTGTGTGTGTATATGTATAAAGACAGGTCTGCACACTTTATTGTTACTACTGCAAGGTATTCTGGGTGGGCATATGCAAATTAGTTCAGCATATAATCCCATTTTTGTCCCACATTAAGCATTGATTCCTTGAAGCTTGTTTCCTGTATACAACAGCTTTGAAACACAAGGTGCAAAGGAAAAGTTGCAAAGTCAGATAACCACTCGTGGACAGCTGTATCGTTGTTAAAGGACCACTATAGGCACCCAGACCACTTCAGCTCAATGAACTAGTCTGGGTGCCAGGCCCCTCTAGTTTTAACCCCGCAGCTGAAAACATAGCAGTTTCAGAGAATCAGTGAGAAGTCTCTGACATCCATAAGAAAGCATTGAGTAATGCTCTCCTATGGGTGATTTAATAATAATATATTTGAAGCACTTTTAAGAGGGTATAAAAACCGTACAACTTTCTGGGGGGCGGAGCCTAGCATCCAGGCAGAGTGGTTGTGCTGAACCTCAGCTCCAGCTTCACTCTGCACTCTTCGGGGGTAATCCCCCAACAAATCAGCGCAATCGCACACTGGAGAAGAGCTACCATGAAGGGGACACCCGATACCAAAATCAAGCCTGTAACCCCCTGGGAACCCAACAATCTGCACTGAGGCCTACCGGAGATCGGGCAGTGGGGAGACAGCCGCTCCCCATGCTGACTGACCTGGACATGGACCCCTCGAGATTGTCACCTCCTACCCACCCCCCCGGACCGATGGGGGTCATCTCGGTCCACATCAAGCGACTGGAGTGGCAGTAATGAGCCAACTATACAACTCAACGAACCGCAACGCCAGGGCAGCCGAGCACATGGCGCACCCAAAATGGCGGCGACACGCACACCAAGCGAGCCAAAATGCCTACCCGAGACAGGATCACAGCAGCATCCAGCGGCGAATAGATGCTGCTTTTGCCAGATTCTGGCACAGGCTAGGAAAAAGGCTGCAAGCAACTCAAGCGAACCTGCACTCCCTGCCAGATAAGTGCAAGCTAGACTGTGCCCACGGGGAGCGGAGAAAGATACCACCACAAGGGCAGCCAGACCACAAAACTGGGGTTGGAGGGAAGAGGCGCCCCACTCCGGGCACAGCGACTATCCCCAAGCTAACCAAGCAAGCACTCAGCCCTCCCAGGCTGAGGGCCGCGAGAAGACTGCCTCCACAGCATCGACCACCCTGCAGGAGGAATGCCCGCCGCAGGCGGCGACGGAAAACCGGCTCCATCTGCACCCGATATGGGAATGCCTCGAACTCACAGAGCCCTCGAGTCAGTGGTCAGACGATGCCACCCTCTATAAGGGCCTGGGGCTGGAGGGGGTCCTCGCCCCTCAATTGCCACTCCGACACCATTTGCCTTCCAATCCCTGATGACAACCTGCCGCGAACCGGCATGGGCTGAACAGGACTGATTTGCGGACACGCAGCGATTTCTAACTCTCTCCTCTCACCTTTTTTTATTTCTCTATATCCTACTTGCAAACGATGAAACGTTATGTTTATAATTATTGCCTTTAACGCAGCCTACGTTATAATTGCACTGTTTTATCATGGTATGTCGCACCACATAGACGTGCTGTTTACTTTAAGTTTACCTTGTGAGACAAATCTTAGCCATATGACATCTTATAGCTTGGGCAGCATTTTTGTTCTGGCAGAGCTAATCTAATACCACAATACATTCCTGCACACAATTAAAATGTACCTGAACGGTACCCATAAAAGCAAATGAGGGAGTGCCTGGGCTAGCATGCTTCTTACCATTTAAACTGAGCTTAAGCAAGCCCGTCCAAGCGTTACCCATCACACCTGACTCATATATGTTATATAATTGTATACTAGTCATGAGGTACCATAACGTGCGTAACCATACTAACCTGTACACTACTATTAAGTGCTATTTTAAATGTCATGTGATGTATCGCTTTGTCACTGCTTACCACCGCAACTTTTATATAGTACATGGCATGCCTGACGTTTAACTTTGCTCCCACTGACCCACTAGGAGCACAATAACGCTATTCCTCAGTTCATATAGCATAAAATCTCATAGCACACCCTGTTATCTAGACTGAATGATGTATTCAGCGCAGAACTACCTGACTTTCGTTACGTATTACTACACTGTTGGACTTGAATATGTTTTTGCTACACGACATAACAAAACAACAAAAAAATGAGGCATCACTATTCAGGAAATGTAATTTCTGCAAGTTAACGATGTACTAACCCTATACTGTAAAATGTTCTTGCTTTTCCCTCTCTTTATTTTGTATCCCATCTCATATGTCTCAATAAAAGAAAGATTGACAAAAAAAACACCTTACAACTTTCTAATAGAAGTTATTTGAGTTATATTTGCAGATTTAGATTTGTACATCTGAACAGTTGAAATTGAGTTGATTTAGACTAAAAGTGCACATGTGATCCAGTAAAATAGTGTTCTTTAAAGGGTGTGGCGTACTGTTGCAAGCCATGAATCACCAATCTCCAGTCTGGCAAGACCTCTGGACCGGTCACGCCCCAAACAACTTATGCTCATTGTTAATATAAATATATATATATATATATATATATATATATATATATATATATATATATATAAACCTCCAACAAATTCCTTAACGCTGTACTATTGTTTGGACTAACAGACATGTATTTGCAACAAGACAAGTTCAAGACCCAGAAAAAAGAGGGTTTTAAGGACCCTGCTCAAACAAGTTTACATTCTAGAGGTAGTCTGATAAAGTGGCACAATAGGTAAGGGCAGGATGTGTTTATTGTACGAAAAAAAGTAATTACTAGAATAGTTTACAGTGATGGGTTAGTTTATTGCAGGAGAGGAAACTGGGTGGGTTACCAATTTGCTGAGAGTTCAAAACCATTAACTGTTTAATTGATATGCTTTTCTGACTAAGTTGGTTTTGAATGAACTTAGACATGGTGAGCGTCTAACAGAGAAGAGAAGTGATTTCTATAGGAACAGTGCAGCCCTAGAAAAGTCTTGGAGAATGCAGGCATTAGAGGTGCGAGTAGGGACCGAGAATGGATGCAGAGCTTAAAGGCATACTTGTTTATTAGTGAAAATGGGTAGGAGCAGCATTCTGTAGAGATTTGTAACCAAGCACCAGAATTAAAAATTGAGACATAAATTTTACGGGAAGCCAGTGTAAGGAATGACCAGGGGGAGCGTGGGAAGTGCAGACACTGGAAGATACATTAGATTGACCATGAAATTATGTGTCTACAGTTTTGCTAGAAAATATATTGATAAGGAGAAAAATCTGATTTTTTTTTTTTTTATCATCCAGCTGTCAGTCAATGTCTTAGCGTGCTGAGGCATTGACTGACCAGGAAGAGCAGCAAAGACTTCCTACAAGAGGTCCCTCTACTCTCCATCCATAGCAACTGCACCACATACTCTGTGGTTGCTATGGAAATTCACTAGTGAGCGCTTCTAGTGCTAGCTAGGGAGTAAAGGAACGTTGGCAACGAAACCAGCGTGCCAAAGTCACTGAGAAGATTTGCCCTGCTTGGGGATGCGTCTCAAAGCAGGGCAAATCAAAGAAAAGATCATTTGGAGCAGAGGACTGCCTGGAGGTGGGTATTGCACGTGAAGAAATCAATATATTTTCGTCAAAATATAAAGATTTTATTATATCAATATATTTTACATTGAATACACCTTGTATCTTTTGTATATGGTGTATTCAATGTGTATGGGAGCGATCTCTGGTAAGCTAATTTTTTCCTTTTTATAATTTTGTTGCATTGATCATGTTTTCTTGAGTGCCAATAACAGCTTGGCCTGTTGATCGCTAGATGTACATAAGCTGCTTTCTTGCACTGGGTATTTCAAGGAGAGTATAACTTAATATTTCCTCCTATCCCTTCACTGAGAGTTAATGTTCTGAATAGGACCTGTTTCTCTGGCATATGGGGAAATTTAGTTGCTGGTTCCATATACTTAAAGTTTGTGAAGCTGTGCTGAAGTCTAGTCTGGATGTAGTAGGTTATGCTACTGTAATTCAACAATTACCGCTTCTTAATTACCTTGACAAGCAATAGTGAAGGTGTATATTTCTATTTATCTTTAAATCCCTTTCTTTTGTTACAGGAAAACACGACATGTAAACATCTTGCTTTTTATGGGCTATTCCACCAAGCCTCAGTTGGCAATAGTCACACAATGGTGTGAAGGTTCCAGCCTATATCACCACCTACACATCATAGAGACCAAATTTGAGATGATTAAACTTATTGACATTGCACGTCAGACAGCACAGGGCATGGAGTAAGTTTTTTTTGTTTGTTTGTTTGGAGTAATTTTTTTTTTTGTTGTTTTTATCAACTAATTTCCCCCAACCCCTTTTTATTTTTTTCCCCACATTTATCTTGTCAAGAAAACTCTCTCTCTCTCTCTCTCTCTCTCTCTCTCTCTCTCTCTCTATATATATATATATATATATATATATATATATATATATATATATATATATATATATATATATAGATATAATTTTTATTTTGTTTTGTTTTACAGCTATTTGCACGCCAAATCGATCATACACAGAGATCTGAAGAGCAATAGTATCCTTTAACCTTTAAAGCAATTGTGTAAAATGTTCCCCTAACTGTAGCAAACCTAGCCACTACTGGAACACTGGACTTTATTTGCCATAAAGGTTGTCTGTATTTTATGCTGTGTAATATATGTCTTCTGCTGTGTATTATGTGTCCCTTGTAATTCGTATGCTAGCAGCCGTAAGCCGCTAGCATTCAGTCACTTCGTTTCACGAACAGCGACTATCCGGGCTGTTCGTGAAACGAATATGGGCCCCCCTGATAGACCACACATTAACCCCTTAAGGACACATGACATGTGTGACATGTCATGATTCCCTTTTATTCCAGAAGTTTGGTCCTTAAGGGGTTAAGAGACATGTGGCGCTCGTTAACCGATTGCAACAATGTTGCAATCGGTGATTAAGTGTATTCCTAGGTGGCCGTCGTTCGGCTACCGACCACGCGGCGGTCGGCCGTCTTGGATTCTTTGTTTCCCCATCGGTGTTTTGTTGTCTAGCGCGTGGAACTAAAAACGGCTGCTCGACGACACGAACACCGCTGCACTTCCAGGCCGTTCGGGAGCTACGGTATTCCCCTATTATGTTTCCCCATTGGTATTCGGTACTTTGAAACGAATTGAAATAATAAAGGTATTTCGTGCGGCGTTCAGTTGTTTCAGCTGGGATCTGAGCGGCATTTGCATGAAAGATGCACTCAGACCCCAGCTATCTACCGAACGTCCGTTCGTCTGAATAGCATGAATATTGGGAAAGTTGTGAATTTAAATGTAAAATGCCGGTTCTGCTGCACGGAGGGATAATCCAATTAACGGTATATTTCAGTAGGAGTGTCCCTCTCGTGCAGCAGTGCCTGATGAGAGAAAAGCTCCAAATGTTAAGTCCCCCATGTAGTCCCTTACTGTGTTACCCCTGCCAGGTCAGTAAGGAAACCCCTTGCATGGGGACTTGCATAAATACTGGAAGTTCTGAATAAAGCTGCTAGTTGACTCCCAGACGGTGTTTCGTCCGGTTATTGGGAGGATTGGGGATATTGCCTTACTTTTCAGCGCTGACTGTGAGTTTACCTATAATACCAGCGGAGATCGTGTATTCTAATACTGCACTCCGCTACACTAACATGTATATAGTGCTTTGCAGTAATAGAATGGGCATATTTGCAAGTAATTAATGTAGAGAATATTAACGGAGATGAGGTAAACAAGCAGATGACAGGACGAGAATGGGTTTATTTATATGAGTGTAGAAGAAATATAGTAAGGGGTGGCATTATTGAGGGCTTAGCAGGTTAGTGTTTGAATTGCATCATGATGGGTACAGGAAGCCACTGTTATGAGTGGCAGAGGGGTGAGGTGTTAAAGTAGCAGTGAGTCAGGAAGATTAGCATGGCGTTGGCCTCCATTACAAACTGAAGAGGGACAATCCGGGTATTTGGAACACCAATGAGACGTGAGTTGCAATAGTGAAGTAGGGAAATAAGTGTATTTAACAGTGCCTTAATTGTATACCGAGTT
>NC_086319.1:162332100-162337100 GCF_036172605.1 Pelobates fuscus
CAAAACAACTTTAGCTTAAGGAGATTCTAAAGTATTTGGAATACAAAGTTGTATTCCTAAGAGTATAGAACCCTCTGGTCCTACCCTCCCTTACAGCCCCCCTTGCAGCACACCCTTTATTTACTCGCCCAATTACAGCGCCACTGTCCCTAAATCCTGTGTAAGTGCTCCGCCTCCTCAGATGTAATCCAATGAGGGGGCTGCATGCAGGACTAAGGTGGACAGGGTCATTGCAACCAGACCGTGAGAAGTGATCTGGGTGCCTATAGTGTCACTGTAATGAAGAAATTTTGGTGTACGGATCATTCACCGGCAGTCTCACTGCTCAATACTTCGCCATTTAGAAGTTAACATTTATACAGCCATAGTCTAGTCACACCTCCCTGCATGTGACTTGCGTAGCCATCTTAGACACTTCCTGTTATGTTCTCACGATGAGACAGTCATGGTGCTGGAAGTAAGGTGAGTATAAAATTAAATTTTTAATGGCAGACAAGGGGGGAGGGTGGGGGAAGGTAAACTAAATAGTGGTTTAAGAACTATAGTGTCAGGAATATATGTTTGTATTCCTGACACAATAGTGTTCCTTTAAAGCAATCTCCAACATAAAACAAAACTTGAGAGCAATGCCTCTCTGGGACTTGCATCTAGTTTTTTCATCTCTCATGTCAAGCACCTTTCAACCTCCTGCAAAATGTTTCTCTTCAGTTATTGTCTTTTAAAGCAGCATTTCCATGTTGCAATTACTTTTGCAATACATTTGAGAGAATTTCAGGCGTTAGGAGCAGTTTCCCCTGGAGGAAAATCCCATCTGTTGGCAATGCTGCTAATTCTATGGTAATGTGATTCTATAGTGCCAGGAAAACAAAGTAGTTTCAAAACTAATAATTTTCCCACACTAGCACCGCAGAAACAAAGTAGTTTTCCTGGCACTATATGCTCCTGCAGTTAAAGCCCCTTCAGTCACTTAACTGAATCCAGTGCCGATGTCCACTGTAGGGTTAAGGGACATGGAACATTGCCCCTTCAAGGAGCTGAATTAGTCTGGATGCCTAGAGTGTCCCTTTAATGAAATTCATGGTGAGGCAAAAATTCAGTTTTTTTTTGTTTGTTTTTTTGTACATATACTCCAAAATCTTTGTTGGCTCTAAGCATGTCTCCCAAATGTGGGGGTGCACACAGGTGTTGCAGCAGATTATCTTACATTTTTTTGCAAATAAAATTGAAGATGACAAGATATAAAACCTTAAAGGGACACTATAGTCATCAGAACAACTACAGCTTAATGCAGTTGTTCTGGTCAGTATAATAGTTCCCTTCAGACTTTTTTTCATGCAAACACTGCCTTTTCTAGGTTAGTACTGCCGAAAAAACAGCCCTGAAGTTCAGCGTCCCCATGCTCTGCATAGAAATTTAAAAAAAAACAACACACCCAACCAGGATTAGACAAATGGATGTGCAGGTGATTCTGTAGTAACCACTTTACCAGTAGGGGCCTCTTCTAAAATAATTAGTATGCAGGGCCGGCGCCACCTGTAAGGCGACCTAGGCAGCCGCCTAGGGCGCAACTTACCAGGGGGCGCCGGATCCCTGTCCCCGCTGCGCCTCCTCATGCTGAGCGCTTTAGCAAGCCCCAGGCGGCGCAGCACTGCTGCATGGAGGGCGGCCGGGTTTGTGACCGGCAGGAGGGAAGCGCAGAGCGCTCCCTCCTGCCGGTCTCTCCATGTAGCGTGGCCGGGCGGCGCGGAACGCGGGACAGGAACCTTTGTTTCCTGTACCCGGCCGCCGACGGAATGACAGGAAGTGCTCACTCAGTGAGCATTTCCTGTCATTCCGCCGGCGGCCGGGTACAGGAAACAGAGGTTCCTGTCCCGCGTTCCGCGCCGCCGGGCCACGCTACATGGGCAGGAGGGGAGGGTAAGGACCACTAAGGGAGGGGGGGGTTAAGGACCACTAAGGGAGGGGGAGGGGGGGTTAAGGACCACTAAGGGAGAGAGGGGGGGGGGGGGTTTAAAGGACCACTAAGGGAGAGGGGGGTTAAGGACCACTAAGGGAGAGGGGGGTTAAGGACCACTAAGGGAGGGGGAGGGGGGTTAAGGACCACTAAGGGAGAACGGGGGGGGGGGGGGTTTAAAGGACCACTAAGGGAGAGGGGGGGTATAAGGACCACTAAGGGAGGAGGGGTGGTTTAAGGACCACTAAGGGAGGGGGGGGGTATAAGGACCACTAAGGGAGGGGGGTTAAGGACCACTAAGGGAGGGGGGTTAAGGACCACTAAGGGGGGGGGGTAAGGACCACTAAGGGAGAGGGGGGGGGGGGTTAAGGACCACTAAGGGGGGGGGGGGTAAGGACCACTAAGGGAGAGGGGGGGGGGGTTAAGGACCACTAAGGGAGAGGGGGGGGGGGGTTTAAAGGACCACTAAGGGAGAGGGGGGGTATAAGGACCACTAAGGGAGGAGGGGTGGTTTAAGGACCACTAAGGGAGGGGGGTATAAGGACCACTAAGGGAGGGGGGTATAAGGACCACTAAGGGAGAGGGGGGGGTATAAGGACCACTAAGGGAGGGGGGGGGGTTAAGGACCACTAAGGGAGGGGGGGGGGTATAAGGACCACTAAGGGAGGGGGGGTATAAGGACCACTAGGGGAGGGGGGGTATAAGGACCACTAGGGGAGGGAGGGGGGGATAAGGACCACTAGGGGAGGGATGGGGGGATAAGGACCACTAGGGGAGGGATGGGGGGATAAGGACCACTAGGGGAGGGATGGGGGGATAAGGACCACTAGGGGAGGGATGGGGGGGATAAGGACCACTAGGGGAGGGATGGGGGGGATAAGGACCACTAGGGGAGGGATGGGGGGATAAGGACCACTATGGGAGGGATGGGGGGGATAAGGACCACTATGGGAGGGATGGGGGGGATAAGGACCACTATGGGAGGGATGGGGGGGATAAGGACCACTATGGGAGGGATGGGGGGGGGATAAGGACCACTATGGGAGGGATGGGGGGGGGATAAGGACCACTATGGGAGGGATGGGGGGGATAAGGACCACTATGGGAGGGATGGGGGGGATAAGGACCACAAAGGGAGGGGGGGTATAAGGACCACTAGGGGAGGGAGGGGGGTATAAGGACCACTAGGGGAGGGATGGGGGGATAAGGACCACTAGGGGAGGGATGGGGGGGATAAGGACCACTAGGGGAGGGATGGGGGGATAAGGACCACTATGGGAGGGATGGGGGGGATAAGGACCACTATGGGAGGGATGGGGGGGATAAGGACCACAAAGGGAGGGGGGGTATAAGGACCACTAGGGGAGGGAGGGGGGGTATAAGGACCACTAGGGGAGGGATGGGGGGATAAGGACCACTAGGGGAGGGATGGGGGGGATAAGGACCACTAGGGGAGGGATGGGGGGATAAGGACCACTAGGGGAGGGATGGGGGGGATAAGGACCACTAGGGGAGGGATGGGGGGGGATAAGGACCACTAGGGGAGGTATGGGGGGGATAAGGACCACTATGGGAGGTTGGGGGGGATAAGGACCACTAGGGGAGGGGGATAAGGACCACTAGGGGAGGGAGGGAGGGGGGACAAGGACCACTAGGGGAGGGGGGGATAAGGACCACTAGGGGAGGGGGGATAAGGACCACTAAGGGGGGGGAAGGACCACCAAAGGGGGGTAAGGAGGGAGGACTACTAAGGAGAGGGGAGGAGGGTGATTACCACTAAGGGGGTGGGGGGAGTAGGGGAAGGACCACTAAGGGGTTTGTGAGAGGGAGGACCACTAAGGGGTTTGGGAGAGGGAGGACCACTAAGGGGGGAGGGGGGAGTGAGAAGACCACCAAGGGGGACTGCAGAGGGACAGGGGGCTAAGGGAGAGCACTAAGTGACAGAAGGGGAGAACACGGAGGGACAGAAGGGAAGGGGAAATCAATAATTGAGGGGAGAGCACTATGAATTTTTTAAAATAAAAGAAAGAGCTGTTCCCATCTCAGTCCCTATCCTACCCCACAAACCCTCTCTTTTACACTACACACATACACAATGCATCCCCCCCCACACACACAGAAACATACAATGCATTCCTACTCACACACAGACACACCCGAAACACACAATTCATCCCTTACGTTCTCTTACATAATTAATGCACCCCTTACAGACACACACTGCATTCAATTACATACACAGAAACAAACCTTGCACCCCTTACACACACACACACACACACAGAAACATACAATGCATTCCTTACACGCAAACACACACTACATCCCCTATCAACACACTACATCCCTTACACAAATTGCACACATAAAACATCCCCAACTCATGGATGGGCCATGTAGGTGGATTTATGGGTGGGCATTGTAGGCGTATGCCCCCTGGGGGCCCAGACCTTGAGCTGTGTAAGGGGCCCTAAAAAATGGAGCTGCTTCCTGTTCGTTAATTGTTGTGAGCACTGTTAAAAACAGTCTCCAGAGAGCCTCTTCTACACCAGACCTGTGGAGCCAGACTGAGCCCATCATCAGCCTCTTGTCCTCATCTGGTGGTAAGTAGGCAATCCAATATATTATTAGTGGCACTAATCTCTAATTTACCTCACATTAAATGGATACTATAGTCACCAGAAGCACTACAGCATAATGTAGTGGTTCTGGTGTCTATAGCCTGTGCCTGTAGGCTTTTTAATGTAAACACACTGTCTTTTCAGATAAGACACTTTGTGAAGACTGGCGTTGGCCCATATGGCAGAGCATATGGGCGGGGCATTGTGATGTCACATGGTGGGCTGGACATATGGGGGGGGGGGGGGGCGGCAAGTTTTTTTTTGCCTAGGGCGGCAAAAATCCTTGCACCGGCCCTGTTAGTATGCTATCATTCTGTATCACGTGTTAAAAGGTAAAACCTTTTAGACTTAAAACACGTGTGCTCAACACGCCTTATCTGGTCCTCTCTCTGGATGTAGAGATGATGTTTGATTGGATGAAATGG